>NW_022731578.1:1022500-1047365 GCF_011630105.1 Anneissia japonica | reverse complement strand
ACGGTCGTGTTCGTCGAATGCGATCTCTGTCTCTTATACACATCTAGATGTGTATAAGAGACAGGAATTATATACCCCGACGACAACAAACTAGTGTAGGCCTAGGCCTAAGTACAGTAGAAAGTACTACTAAGCCTAGGCTTTTGTTGTAAAAGTTAAAGTCCATGTACAGGATGCGCCATAGGCCTATATAAAAAAAAAACATTTTGTTTATTATTATTGGTTGGCCCGAGACCTAGGCAGGCATGCCAGCTTTACCGTCGAAAGTCCCAAGATTCGACGATGACGTCAGTGCACGTTTACAAACGCCATTGATTGGAATAAAAAACGACGCGCTGAATTTCGTTTTTTTTTTTTTATGAAAGATAGAATTTATTGAACATTTATCTATATAAAAACAAGATTAATATTGTATAAATTGTATTTTTAAAGATTCATATATAATTCATATTTCAATTGGTAGACAATAAATATTCAGTAAGATATACTAAAAACGATTATTAATTCTGAAATGTGCATCAAATCTCAGCTGTTATTAATCAGTATGTATTATGTTAACGTCATCTTAAAATAATAATTTCAAATAGGCCTCGTATATAACAAATAATCGTAATTAAAGTTTAGGTTCCCATGATGTTAGATGACGTATTGAATATGATGCTATATTTTTGGCTCTGACTTCATTTAACGATGGCCCTGGCCCTGTCAGTAGTAATGACAATATTTGTAGATTTGTAGAATATACAATGTAGTAAAATAGTAGGCCTGCTATTATTTTGAGTGTACAAAATGAGAGTAAAGATTAAAGAAGTAGTAGTAGAACAAGAAGTATAGGAAGAGGAAGAGGAGGAAGAAGAAGAAGAATAGCCTTTTTTTGTTTCATAATAATAAATGTGTTGAGTATATTGATTATGCGACGAGGTTTTTATTTTATGTTTTTCGGTGTGATTTAAACATGCCAATTCTCAGAAAATATTTTCTAATTATATTATATTACCACCTTTTTATTACATAGATCTTTTTCAAAACATAACTGCTTTTATAACATTATATAGACCCATTAAACACAAAAAGCTGCTCTGGCTTCGGGGGCTTCGTCCCCGACCCCACCGTGGCCCTTAGGCAGGCTCCTGCATCCCACGCCCAGAGAACCCCCCTTGAAATGACCTGGCTACGGGCCTGCTACAGGCCTAAATAGAGCTATGAATAAATCAATCATATTCAAGTTAAAATTTATTTTACTCCTTTCTGTTCGTAAGTTTATAGAGGACTTCCAACAAAATACTACATTGTCAAAGCTGGAATGCAGACAACTGGAGAAGCTTACGAAAAAGGCATTTTAAGTAGAAGCCGATGTCAACTTTTTGAAAACTAAATTCATGTTTAAATATATAACAGAAAATCCTCAGTTTCAAAGCTAGCAACTGTCACATGGCGAGAGTGACTGAATCCGTCTATTAATTGCATCGCACCGGATAAGCTCATGTTTATGGTGCAGTTTTTATCTGACCTTATTTGACCTCAAACCTGAGATGACGAAGTGTTGATCATCACAATCATTTTGTTTCTTTCATTAATTCAGAAATTTGATCAGAACTGATAAAATAAATTGGATTTGTTGTTTTAACACAGTAGAAACACACTGTCTGAGATAATCCATTATTAAGTTGATTGCCCGATGATAGAACGTAATATTATCACCTGCAAATCACCTGTAATGTCACACTAATGTAGTAAGGTGATTTCATTAAGTGATTTTTCCTTTTCATTGCTTGATGCAGATCAATTTACAAGTTACAATGCAATTACATCATCAACCTTAGAAGCCTGTTGCCTCCTGCTGTACATGTGATTTAATGTGGAGATCTTGTCGAGAAGCATCTAAGGAAATATCATTTGTGTGGAAATTATTTTGTTAACAAGAAAAGACATCTGTGTACGTGTGAAAACATTGGAATGTTATATGGGCAAAACAAAGTAGTGAAGCGATTTGTCAAATAAAATCTATCTTTATGATTCTGATGAAGGGTAACCCAATAAGTCCAAAATTTTTTTTGGAGTGAGTGCCTTTTGGCAGTGTTTGGGCAGGACACAGGAAGACAATCCCCATCTCTTTTCCGAAGAATGAACTTTGTACTTTATCATGTTTTGTGCATGGGCCACATTGCACATGGAAACAACTGCGTAAATGTCTCATCTGAACGGAAGTTGCACCTGTATTTCAGCTCTCCTTCAGCTGAAAAAAGGATTGGAAACGAACCAAAGGCAAACAATCTGAAAGGATCGCCACACACATAGTGCTACTGACTGACCTGGCTGCTCACTTAAATTATTATATTTTTTACTGTACACATAAATTACGCTAGTATTTAACAATTAATAAAATGTCTCCAACACAATAAATTAATAATTGTGTTATATCACAAGTGAATGTCAAAGATCATCTTGCTGTGAAAAGATGTATCCATAAAAACAATATTTAATTACAGTACTGTACTGTACACAAAGTGTGAATCCCATGGTGATTTTTCACTTTGGTCTTTGGGCAAGGCATTTTACTCCACTAATATAAATTTGTACCTGGTGGGATGTAAATGTTGTGTGTTGTATTGTTTGGTTTTAATTTGCATAAGCCTAGGAATACTCTCCATGGACTGGTGGAGGTTAAACATTGTGCATACTGACTGCAAATATTGATGATTTCAAATAAAAATAAAATTTTATTTTTGACAAAGTAGCGCACCTGCCGCCACGAAAAAGTGGAAATTTCAGAAAAAATAAAAGTTTCTCTTTATTTTATTACGCCCTCCACTGCCTTGAAGTCTCCAATGATAAGATATGTATATTTTTTCCTGATCATATAAATTTGAAGTATTTAACCATTCTATTTTACATTCACCAATAAAATTTAATTTTTATTTTCTCCTCCATCTGGATGATTTTGGCAAAACTATTTGCTAAATAAAAAAAACAAAATCTTAATTTCATTCCATTCCTCCTCCGATAATCTTTAAAAAATAGGCACGCGAATCAAGGAATAAAAAAAGTCTTGACTAACTGTTAATATATCCACAGACCTGGCAGATCACATTGTGCATAGTGTTAATATATCCACAGACCTCGATAACAAAAGTAAAGTGTTGTGAGGTCAGAAAGCCTGATCGAAAGCCAATGTCTGCCGTTTATCATCCATTCTGCACACATATGGCCAAACAGCCGGTTAGAAAATGCACTAAAATTCAACAAAAACCATTTTTAATCGCACAACACTGTCGCATCACCTACCGTCTAGCAAGATAGTCTTATTCCAGCCTTTTTAGCTCATAAAAAAAAAAATTTCCAGTAAAAAAAAAAACAAAACAAATAAACTAAAATGCAAAACCTCAATTTCAGACATTTTGGGTCGTTCAGGCATGGCCAACACAATCATTTTTTTTATTTGGCCTTATCATAAACAGGATGGCTCTCTCCTCACAACAACCCACAACACTGCAATAAAGCTATCCACTTTCAGGCCTGCCTTTTAAAATACACTACATATTTTATGTTTCCTAAAATCTAAAACCAAACAATTAATAGCACCTGAATAACAGATGGTGTTGCAATTGAAAAATTAAATTACCTGTATTAGTTTTTATATAATTTTACACTCTACTTATAACTTTTTTACTACATCTCAGAAATGCATTTTGAGTACACAAACCCTATTCCAGTTTATCATTGATTAGCGTGACGAGATATGTTTGATTTGAGACTCTCTCAACCATAAATTTGGATGAATAATATCATTAAAAGACACGCTGGTGTAAAAAACCTACAGCGTTTGACTGGAAACCAAACACAACAATTTTTTGCAAGGATAAAAATAAATTTGTAGAGAAGCACGTGCTACAAATATAAGGCTTAAATGTGATGTAAAAAAAGTACATGTCTATGGCCATGTTTAATTTAACATTGTATGGCAAGATTAAGACATTTTTGCAGGATTGCCAATGAAATTATGTGGAGGCTTCTTGCTTTATGCACTCTTTAAATCCATACTTTTATATGTAAATCGTTAATTATAGGTGTCTAGTAGTTTTTTATCCCTTTTTTGAATCATTTTAATGTGCAATATATCTTTGTATGGTTTTTTTATTTGTGTAAATTTTTCACAATTTAGCCACTGGCTAAAATGTCAATTTTTAACAAATCCTTGAATAAAATGAATGAATACTTATTATTACATAATTGAAAGACTCAAAAACAAAATTTCATATGAACTGTGGTACACATTGACATTAATCATATTTGCTCAGTAATAAATTAGAAACAAAACCGTCCAGCAGGTCATTAAACATGAAAAATGATACTTGTTTAAATTTCACAATTGATTTTTGCTTAATGATACTGTAGACATTAATTGGAATATAAAGTATGAATATATGATAATATTTTTTTATAATATGAATATTTGCAACTTACAAGAATGCTTTAATTTCACATGTGAAAGATATAAATCTGCAAAAGCAACCTAAATCAAACCCACAACTGCCAGCTATGTTTGGGGTTTACATCAACTAATAGTGTCCAAAATTGTATTCATTTTTTATATAAAAAAATAATATAATTCATAATTTATTCAAATCAACACTTTTATAATACTGTATCTACAACATTCACAAGTGTTTATTTTCACTTTTATCTATATATAACTATCATAATTATCATCAACAATAACATTTACTAAAAATTAAGTAGAATTAAAAGAACGCATGACTAAGCAATAATTTGCAAAAACAGTAAAGCAATCGAAGAATGTGTTATAAAAGTGGACAATAACAATCATAATATTACAAGAGTGTTCTGCATAAGGAAACTCAATCGGTATATTTGACTTGAAATGACATGGTATCGCAATGAATACTCAAAAGGTCCCAAAACATTTGCACAAGAAATTTATAATCATAATCAAAATAATGAGCTATTCAAAAACATCATCTTACAACCAGAGCCTTGCAGGCGTCAACGTTCCTATGCATGATACACGACTTTTAGAAGTATATATACGTGTGTATATATGTCTCTTATACACATCTAGATGTGTATAAGAGAATACATACTTATATGTATGGTTGGGTCAAATTTGTGTGGTGGTTAAAAAATACAGGGAGAGTCTTTATGGCCCAAAATAGTGATTTCAGACTACATTGGTAATGTAATTCGACAGGCAAATTACAGTAACATTTTTAGCAAATTTCTTTGGCATAGGGCCTAGCTACGTATACAGTATTTTCATTTTACAGTACGTAGTTTGGAACGATATCGGAAGTGGGGGTGCTGGCAGTGGCCTGCTATTAGGACTACAATTTATTTGAAAATATCTTGGGTCCAATCGTCCACAACAGTTGGGCCCAATCGTCTATCACCCGAAGTTTTCATTACGATTATCAAGAACGTACACGATCTATGCCCTGGGCTAGGCTTAGCTTGCTGTCGTCACTCTGCTACGTATACTACACTACAACCGCATAACAAAGAAAGCGACCCACGTGGTGCATTCTTAAATATTACACACATTATTTAATTGTATTAGACGATAACACGATAATATCATTGATTGAACGATCTAACTAGGCCTACCCTTGCATCGCAGTAATACTGAACTAGGCCTAGCTTAGGCCTCATGTTTTTGTGGAAAGCTAGATAGTCGTTATGTACCCGACAGTCGGCTGCCTTTATATTTTCACCTGTTTTCAGTTTGCATTCAAAGGGTACATTGCTGCACAGCCTACTGTCGGGGATATAGTACCTTCATATGACTACTCATACGTATACAACAGAAAAAAACGTTGCATGGACTAAGTGAAAAATGGAGATCTAAATGAAGAAACGATGTATTTCAGCAAGTATTAAAACATTTTAGTTTTATTTTAGGCCTTCTTCAAAATACCTATGCCTACAGCAGATGATTTTTTTGCCGTAAAACCAAAATAGTTTCATCCATGCCGACATTCCGGTCGGTTAGCGTGAGCCCAGACTGAATTCTGCAGAAACTTCACATCGATTTTCGCATCGTGATGTAAAACAAAATGTCGGAAAACTTTTCTTTGACGCATGCGCATTTGCATAAATGTCTACACACACACATACACACTACACACAATAAAAAACATAGGAAATAGCAAGAGTGATTACATTACATGCATAGGAACTAAAAAAGCTCTGTAACTAATTTCAGATGTTACAAACACTGAAGAAAAAAAATTAAAAACCAACACTTGGCTACTTCAGTAAGTTCAAGTTACGATTTATTATAATTCCATTTTTTAGTCCAGCATTTGTTACATTAAAAAAAAAACCATAACTAACATACCATACAGTATGTAAGAAAATGTATTAAAAAAATATTGTGATGGATTGATGAACTGGACGAGGGCATACCAAAACACACTGCATCTACCACAAAGCGCTGTTCCGATAAGGTGAAACTATCACCTGCTGGACACCACCCACAAGGAATACCCTGGAATATACTTTATTTGACAAAAAATGCTCCACAACAATTTTATTTGACAAAAATACTCTATTACTTAATTTTGCCTTTGTTTTCCATTCCACTAAATGGTGTGTCAACAATGCTTTCCCTTCAGCAGTGAAGAGAGCGAAAGTTTGCTATGTTAGGAAGCACTTTCAGGGAAATTTAACATCTGAACAAGTTTTTGTGATTAAGAAACAACTTGTACTTACCAGGTAGAGCACACGGTATGAGTGCCCTGTTAACTTGGCTACTTGTACTAAAGAAGGATACTTCCAAACCAATATTTGATTTTGTGAGTAACCGTGTGTACTGACCTGAAACAAAATAAACAACAATAATAATAATAATAATAAAACAATCATAATTAATATGTCAGAATTAATGTAACACTTTACACAAGTCTCAGAGTGCTTCACTTTCATGTTCTAAATGTAGTAAAGAATGTCATAACAATGACATTCAATTAGCTGTCATGTAGACACAAAAGTTTTACATAAATTACATTTAAATATTTCAATTCCACATACTCCATTACATCCAATCCCAGACTAAAGGACTCAGGATGACTGCATTTACAAAGGCATTGAAATGAATGTGTAATAAAGTCAACTTGTGGGAGAGCCAGGTTAGCAATCTCTTTAAGGTGGCAAGAAATACATCACCCAGAGTACACATGAGATTTAAAACCTACTTTCAAAAGGTTATTTTCTTGTGGATTTGAAATAACAGATCTTATATCTATTGCTTTTCAGAATTCACTTATTTATTATAAGCACTTTTCTCACATTGACAGTTAATCAATAATATATCATTCAGAAGATAACCAGCTGTATATATCTTCAAAGAAAAAATACTGAGTATGAATATTATATTTGAATGAGCAAACACGTTTCATTGACAGTTCCCCTTTACGTTAGTTATATCCTACAAAAGTGGCAGACGTGATCTAATTGCACAATGCAGTAATTCGTTAGCAGGTTGATAACATGCAAAAACACAAATTTTAGCCATACTGCAAACAAATCTGTGGATATACATTGAAAAAAACCTGAAATATAAGACAATATGGAAAGTAGGATGCCTTCCTATCTAAAAACCAGAGGATCCACTAATTAGTCTTAAATAAAACAATTGAATTGAATTTGAGATTCAACGTTTCGATCTATTTGATCATTTTCAAGAATACTGTGGGAAAATCTCACCCATCCATATATGTTTACAATATTTACAAAAGTATAACCAAAAGCAAATAAAAACCGATGAATCAGATTAAAATCAAGGTTATAACTAGCCAATTAAAAACGAGGTAATTAAAAATGAGGTGTGTCTTACATTAAGTATATCACTTATTATTGTGCATAAACAATGAATAATCAACAATTTTTCAACAATAGTATAGAAGCCTGGGAATGCTGGCTGAATGAAAGTCTCATGACATGAAATAAAAAATAAGATAATTCAGTGAAATAAAATATACAGTAGAGAATGCTTTCAAGAAAAGCTTTTCCTATCTACATTTGTGTATATATTGGCTATTGGCTACAGTATATATATATACATATTTATATATGCTTGCTTCCTGATATATAGTTAGTTTATAAGCAACAAGAAACAATTACACATGAATTAATTTAGAATCAAATTTTGAATCAGCTCTACTGTACAAACAAGAGCAGTTCTAAAGTGCATATGTGTGCTATATAAATCATATTATTATTACTATTGTGTATTATGTATAGTGATACTATTCTGATACTTTTGACTCAATATCTGTTCTTTTTATTATCTGTGAAGCAGGCTTTCTTTATAGCATTCTTACATGACAATCGATGTTGCTTTATGTAAATTGTAATACAATTTTAATATTTGTGATAAGTATGTTATTATATGTACAGTATAATGTTTCTGATCAAGAAGTTTTAATGAATAATTGTTTATTAAAGTACTTTAAGGATGCAGCTTTACTATATTACATTATCATATTAGAGAATATAACGGAGCGGATTAAAATGGGCGGGGAGAAGGCCCAGCCCCCCCCCCCTCCCCTTTTTGGAAGGTCAAAAAATAAGAAAGAAATATAAAAAAATGATCGCCCAAAATGCATCAGAGTTTAAATAAATTTAAAATAAATAAAACATTATTAAAAATAACCAAAATATATGATTCTTAAAATACTTACACTATAAAAAATTGGGGATTAGTTCATAACACATAATCAAATTCAGAATATAGCATATTTATGGTACTGCTTCGCTCATAATACTGAGAAGAAATAAATATGAGCCCCATTGGTATTTTTGCCAACATCACATATGAAACAAATAATTAATTTCAGAATATAATAAACTTAATGGCATTTCTCTACATAAGTATGTTGAGGCGGGGAAATGAAGTAGGAAAGAGAAGTGGGGGAATTGAGGCGGGACACTGAATTAAAGGGCATGATTTATTGATTGGAAATCTGTTAACTCGCAAGTGGGCAAGATGCAGACAACTGCCCGCTTGTTGCTCAACAGCAATTTGGTTGCAGCCTGCAAAAATAAATAAAAATCTCCATTTTTTTAGCTTGTCTGCTATGTTTGGCTAAAAAACCCCTGTTTTGGCTTCACCAAACAATAAGGCTTGCCATCACAAAACCAGCATACTGTCACTAATTGAAAAAGTTAGTAATTAGCATAAAAATGTTGGCGGTATTGTATACTTCAATACAGAGAAGCTGTTATTTTACTTATAACTTTGGCAAGAATTGACTAATCATTTTTAAGATCATAATGTTGAGAATATGAATATACTGGTGCTGCTTCTGCCATGGCAAGCCCCATATGTAAAAGGTAATATTAAAAATGAGCCAAAAGTGTACAAAGGCAGTGCATGAAGGTTTAGCAAACACACTGGAAAAATACAATTTCACATAAAACATGCGCAAAATCAAAAATTCACTTCAGCCATTTGACCCATTTTATGTACACATCGGATACAACCGGAAATACATTTGATAAGTTAATTATGGGCAAGTGTAATCAATTTGCCAGCTGAAAGTGTTATATTGTCTCTGTAGTACACATTTGTGGACAATATTAATGGCTAGTTTCACTTAATAATTGTAATAATCAACAACAACAAAAACAATAATAAAGAAAGAATAATAATTTCAAACACCTACATACCAATTCATTATCATGCTTAGACCAGGACAGGTTGCAGACTTGTGAGCCTGTGTCTACTGTCTGTAATGGCTGGCCTGTTAGTGTATTCCAAAACCTTATGCAGCGGTCAGCAGTACCTCCGCCAGAAGCTAGTAAGCCATGCTGGTGAGGAGACCACGCAATGGCTTTAACAGCTGCTATATGATCTGTGTACTGCTGGACTGGTGTTACGCTCGAGTTGTTCCATACAAACAACTGAAAGGGGGAAAATTTTATAGAAATATTTTTAATATGTCTTGAAGAGAAACTCAGTTGCATTGGTAGCCAAATTTTTAGACAAATAGCATTTTTTTTAAAACTAATATTTCAATTTCATAATACCTATTATTTTATATAAAGTCAATTGTGCTAAAGAAGGTATAATGTATAATGAATATTAATATGTTATGTTACATGCAATTCTATATCTGATTACACTATGCCTTATTGTAACATGACAATATTACCGTAAATGTTTTAGTTAGTTTTAATGCGATGTTAAATCAAAGAGTGGTGGTAGGCAAAAAAAATATGGTTTGGTGCGCTGTTTAAACGAGACGTGTACTGTATGAATGCAAGCCCATCAAAATTTCAAATAGATCATTCTCATAGGCAAGACTTTTTTATTTCTTGTTTCACGAATTTATTTTATTAAAGATTATCAGAGGAGGGCGGAAAAAACAAAACAAAAATAAAGTTTTGTTTTCTTATTTAGCAAATAGTTTTGCCAAAAACATCCAGACGTAGGAGAAAATAAAAATAACATTTTATTGGTAAATGTAAGTATTGTTATAATGGCATGGTTAAATGATTTAAATTTATATAATTATGAAGAAATATACATATCTTATTTTTAGAGATTTCAAGAGAAAAACTTTTATTGTGTTTTCTGAAATTTCTATTTTTTTCGTGGCGATGGGTACACTAATTGGCAAAAATGAAATGTTATGTTTATTCCAAATCATCATTATTTGCAGGTGGCGGGTTTGCTAAACAAGGTATAAAAAGTCTTGCCTTAACAATTAATGATTCACTTCAAACAAATTCAATCAAAGGATGTCTAGAACTGCACCAATGTGTCTTAATATTCAAGGAAAATGATGACTTAAATAAAAACTCAGTTTAAATAAAACTGAATAAGATTTCTAGGAAATAAGGATAGAAATCTGTCACTGAATCCAAAAAATTGGAGGCAAGTATTTATTTATAAGCAAGACCTTTCAGCAAAGGTCATCAAAAATCTTTTCTGATGATTAAAAGTCTCATCATCATGATGGTTCAAATAGAGTATTGCATGACTTGCATGATATATTTCAAGTGTCCAAAAAAAAACTACTTTCTCAATTTGCACACGTAATCAAACAGAGCACTTGCTAAACAAACATGATATTCTTCAGAAGATTGAGCTTGCCTTTTTTAAGGTTTTGAATCTAAATGCAGAAAATTATAAACAGAAAGCAAATTTGTATTGCAGATATTTAGATTGAGCAGGAGATGATTGATAACAATATCTCTTTAAAAAGTGATGATGTAATTTAATCTTGTCAACATCATCATCATTTACAAATGTGTAAATCATCCATTGTGTAATATGAAGGAAAACAAAGAAACCGGTGAATCTGTCTACATGAGCACTTAGGTTTACATGTGCTATATCTAGATGTGTATAAGAGACAGCCCCCCTCCCCCACACCCCCACCAGGGCAATAAGCTGTAACGCCCTATTACAGGTTAATTCAGAAAAGTTTACCGTTTCAGATTAAATTTACCATTACACCTCCGTATGACTAGTAAACGTTCAGTTTATCAATTGTTTATACAAGTGGCAGCTTACAGCCCTGATTAATGCTGGGCTGAGAAGCATTGTTTACATACAATTTCAAAATACAAGGGAAATACACTCTGGCTTTCCATAAATTTTACATTAACAACATCCATGCTTACATGGCAGAAGATCATCGTGATGAAGGTGTTTAACTGATTGGTGTTAACTGGCCTTGTAAATGGTATTAATCGCTATACGTTATTGCTGACAGCTTTTGGTGATGCTGATTGGCCGGAAAAATTGGGGAGCCCTTCCACAACCTTCGGGGACTGCAATGCAGTACAACGATTGCACTGAATCACTGTAGTGACAGCGTAGCTATTTTAACGAAACCAGGCTTAACTCCAAATAACAGATCAGTAACCGTGATGATCTATAACGTTAACTCTACACTGCCGCTACACATTCTTGATGCAAGACAGCGAAATACAATTATTATATTTGCAGAAATATTCTGAATTATAGCAGTAGTAGTTTAAAATTTTGTTTTTGTCAATTACATAATACATCTTTTTGACAAAGGGTTTCAAAAAAAGCAGCAATGCGTGCTGTTTTTTCAGGTCAGTTCTAATCATGTGACTTCCTGGTACAACAGATGTAATTATCGGAGTCAACTTATTGTGCAGACGCTCAACTGAAGATCATTAGAGTTACTTATCTGATAGCAAACGGCCGTGTAAACATGGCTAAGGATAAACTGTAAGCCAGCAGCCAAAGAAATGACAAGACTACAGTATATCTCTATAAAAGGCAATGATGAAATCCCTTCAACGTCATCATCATTTACAAATGTTTAAACCATCCATCGTGTAATACGAAGGAAAACAAAGAAAATTGTGAAATTGGTGTAACAAAAAATATTTGAATCTGTCTACATGAGCATTATTGTTTACATATGCGTATATAATCCATCAACAATAGTACCAATATTTACATGTGTCTAAATCATTCATTATTTACTATCAGCAACATTATTTACATGTCAGTACCTTCATCCATCACTTAACATCATTATCATAGCTTCCATATTTATTCCAGACTTGTCAAGCGCAGCACTGCCTTCTTTTATTATTTTACTTGCCTCTAAGTGCCCACCTGATTTTGTGCCAAACAAAGTGTATGATTGTGACGAAATGTTAGTATCTTCTTTAGGATTCTCAGCACTAACGATTTGTTAATTTTTTTTTAACATGGATAGAAACATGTGTGACCCCTGATGTAACATTTGTGTTAACCATTCTTTTTGTAACACGCATGTTAATCATCCTTGTAACATGCATGTTAATCATCCTTGTAACACGCATGTTAATCATCCTTGTAACACGCATGTTACAGCAGTCGTCGTTGATACAAGATGTGCCTGCTTTAGTTAAAAAAACTTTAAAATATAGGCTTTATGCCTGTGTACCAATATTTACCCTATTATCGTTTCCTCCTGATGCTAAATGTTGATGATCTGGTGACCACTTAAGTCCACAGACTTCCTGACGATGCCCTGTAAGTCGTCTATCCGCCATCAGGCTTGAATTGCGTAAATCTCGTTGAAGTATAACACGATCCCTACTTCCCGATGATAACATGTCACTGTTCCAAGCTAACGCACCTTTAAAAAATAGCACAAATAATTCATCTGAAGATGTTGAATAAAATGTGACAAAATAGTACCCCAAAAATGACCACAAGAACAAATAAATCAAAATTTAATATCAAAAGAAAAAAGAGAATGTGTCATGTTATGATGTCATTATTAATGCATTAGTTTGTTTACACCTATAAAACAACATAAATGGATATGATGACTTGTGTAGTAAGATTTACATTTGAATGCTTGAAAATATATTACCTAGGAATGCTTTCTTGGGAGAAGTGCGAATAAAATTCAGGTAGTATTTAAGCCACTTTCACAAGATAGATTAATATATGGTAACATTCTGTTATAACTTCAACATGTAAGTCAAAATTTGTTCCCTAGATATATTCAGGTATTTACTTATTTAAATTGCATAATTAATGTACCTCAGGTTTTAGTATATATTAGACTTTTAAAATAAGTAATTTTAATTTTTAAAATACTTTCAAAACAAATTACAGGCGACATGTTTTTTAATTTCTTAGCCTTGAATTCAAGAATAATGTATTTAATTATTTTTAATCTACTTACCAACTCTTGCAGAATGACCTTCTAAAACATGAATTTTTTTCTGAGCTCCTGCATCCCACACTTGTACAAACCCTTTATTAGTGCCCACGGCAACTAAATTTCCCTGAAAATAAAAACATCAATCAATCAATCAATTAAATAAATCACATAGAATCAACCATTCATATGGGAAAATTTATTATTTATTAATATTACCTTGCAAAATAATTGAATTTTAAACTTTAATTCAATTTATACTGCATTGAATGGTAATTTGTAATTAAGTGGGATTCTAATGCCATACAAACAAAGCTGAAAGGATATTATTTGTTCTAGATAAAAAATAATACAAAAACTAAGAAATATTTTGTTGTAGAATATAAATGAGTTTCCTTGAAGGGTTTTATTGCCCACTAAACAGAGTGCAGCATAATTAATCTAATAACAAAATCTAAAGACTATCAACTGACCTAGTTACAGTATAATATCATATAGTATTATGTATAACAAAATGGTATTGAAATTACAATTTATGTAAAAGGTTTTGGTCAATGAAAAGCATGGAATGCATAACAGAAGGGTACAGAGAGGAAGAGGATTAATGATTGGTGCAGCAGTAAGTGTGGATTTTCAAAATACTAATGGTCGTGAGTGACATCGCTTGTTTTTGGGCAAGATAACCAAGAGTATAAATGGGTACATGGTAAGGCGTGTTAGATTTGGAATGTGGAGTTGGTCAGAGCTGAATTACAAACTAGGAACTGCTCCCCAGGAGAAGAGGAGCGTGTACTGTACATTGTGTATTTGATTGAGTCTGTATCCATATAGCACATATAGACTTTACAAAACAAAAGTCCCACAAACATAACATATACATTACTTAATGAACCTAAACCAATTGAATCAATAACGCTTTTAGTCATGATGAATATTCATGGCGACAAAATCAATTCTGTGACAGGAACTTCAATACATTGATTTTAGAGCACTTTAAAACTTTAAAAATGAAGGAAATACAAACACATGCAGTGTGTGCATAGAGTAGATGATGCAAATTGCATACACACAACCATGTGCACTACAACCACACAACACTGATCTCTACTATGATAGCTGGATTGCTCATTGGCTGGTTTTAGTAAAGCCACTGACACCATGTTGGGGAGCCCACAACTTCACAAATACATCATCACAGCGCAAGAATTTTGAGTCGGTGTGACGATCACCAACAACGTGACATTGCTTGTGCTTTTGAAAAAGCTACGCAAACAGGCATGATGAGTGGTTAGAAGATGTGAAAAAATCATTTTGTAGGATTTAAATTTGAATTTGAAAAAATAATAATTAAACAAATGCAAACTTGTCTACAGTTGTATTTTTTTTTTTATTTACAATAAAAAACCAGCATGCAGTCCATCCACCAAAATCAGAGAAAATTTGGGAACGAAAGAATTGCACCACTGGCCATTAAATAATCACAATGTACATCAACATAATGAATGAATGAATGGATGCAGTTGCAAGGAAAAGCAGCCACAAACATTTTCATGCTATATAAAAACCATGACAAATCTAGGAGCTTGGGTTTTTACACCATTAAATAGGCTTGGGCTCTTGCATATGGTGTCGGTGGCTTCAGTTTTTCCTGCACAGTGAATGGCTAATGAGCAATCCAGCTAGTATAGTAGTGATCAGTGCCACATACACAAGGCATACAACACTAAATACACAACCATGCACCCAAAAACAATGCATGCACACACACATTCATTCTGTTTTTTCAATATCAACACAAGGCTATGCACCTACTAACATACAAACAGCTAACTACAATAAATTTCAAAAATATCATGAATATTCATAAAATGAATATTCCAATCTCATAATTATAAATTTATGTCAACATTGCAAGTAGTACAAGTAACCTACCCTTTCATTCCAGGACACAGAAGTGACAGTGTCTCCATCAACTGACAGATCACACAATTTAGTTACCTGCACAAAAAAACAAAACAGATAATGAAACATCATTATGACATACTTTTGAAAGACATCAAAGTGGAAGTGACAAGCATAACGGTAACATGTCATTACTTAGTGAAGCGGAGAGAACAGGAACCGAAGAAACAGAATTAACGCAGAAAGATGAAGGAACAGAACATTAACAAAAATAAGACGCAATCCAAAACGTTAGTTTTAAAAATCCTAGCAAAACTCAATCCCAAGAAGTTATTAATTTTCAATCAAAAATCATTCTAGATTTATCAGATAATCTGAGAACTTGAAATGGTAAAGACGTGGGAGCTGTAGGTGCAACTGTTGCAATTATGGCAATTATCATTAAGGTTGGGGGTACAAGCCCTTGCTGTCAACTTTGCTTCCATTTTTGAGTAAGATATTTTTCCTCCATCTCTCTCTTTCACCACCCAGAAGTATAATGAGCTCCCTGTAGGCTTAAATGCAAATTCACTGATTACTAGATGCATTACGGAATACTCCCCATGGGCTTCTATGTGTTCCATATGTGTTTGATCCAATGATGGATCCAATGATGGTGTTTGATCCAATAATTTTGTGAAGAACACGGTGGCCGAGGTGGGTATGATGAGCTACATAAAATTTATTATTATTATTATTAGTGTAATGTACTTCCTTGGTTACCATGGAAGTTGTGACTGACCTTGGCTTTAGTTTGCACTAATCCTAGCACGAAACATAGCTAAGTATAATTATCACCACTACAAACTGAAATATCAGTATTGGTTTCCACTTGATAGACATTACATACTTATTTTACACACATTCAGCAAATCCAATCATGCAGAACTCCTTTTATGAGGCATAAGAGTGGAAAGTTGATCAGGTAGAACCCTCCATGTTTTATAATCTAAGCAAATCTCCTTAAGAAGCTTGTGCAGTTGTTTTTGGTTGGTAGAAAATTATTAGTAGTAGGGTTCAGTAGGACTGAACCATACTACCACTTACCTGACTTGTACATGCACTCCACAAGTAGACACATGTGCCAAGACCTACACTTAAAATATTGGTGGATGACCAGTCAACTAAATTCAAGTAAAAGTCGTCTTGTAGTTCCGGAGCATCCAGCACCTTAAAAGGTATTTTTGAGATTTTCCTTATCGGCTTCCTTGGAGATCTCAATAACTTTTGACTGTAAGAAAATATTAAAATCTCTCAGAACTTGGAAATCAATAATCATAACAACAAATTTCTATCTTTTTAATTACTCTACAAGTGTAATTAATTCGTATTATGGAATTTACGCCCACAAACCTTGTAGTTATTAATATTTTTGTTATAATAGAACATTTTTATTTTTTGGTGACGTCACACTCAAAATATAGTTAACATGCATACGTCATAAGATTACGTCACCTTTTTCTGGTAAGGCAAACTTTCCCGGCATGCTTTTTTTATGGATGAACACCGCTGCTTTGCACATGGATGCCTTGCCTAGCTAGGCTACAAGAGCCGCATTGTTAGCATTGTATAATACCTAAACAAGGTACGTCTGCAACTGAATTTTTTTTCTTATTTTAATTTATTTCTTTTGAAAGTGTACTTTCTGTCACATATAATTGCATTGTCTACTTAGGCCTATTCTTACTAATAAATAGCCTCACCGCCCCCTGCTACAGAGTTCATCAGTAGGCAAGGCAACAGAACGTGACATGCCATCCTTCCCAGGTTTTCATGTAACATTTGCATATTGTTGGCTAACCAATTTATGCTGTACTTAAGATGTACAATAATCATTTTACTACCCGACAAATCCCGAACTTTATTCATGCATTACATAAATAGTTTCACGTTGCCGTACTCCAACATCACTGGTGCATGGTAACAACCAACTGACTGCAGAGCATTTCCGGTCACACATTACTTTCAATAACCCCCTTCCACCCCTAGCTCCGTCACCTCTGGGTATAGAACCATACTATTTAATGAAATTGCCTACATAATGGATTTAATTATAATTTAGGTGACTGGCAGCAGACTATCCAAATTATAATCAAACAAATGTATTCATAGTGTGATTTAGAAGCCTACTGTACTTATTAATTAATTAATTTATTACAGTATAATCCAAACCTACACCATCTATACACCGATTTAGCTAAATTTGAAATAAAAAATTCCAAGAACCTGGCAACTATCACCAGAGCACATCCAGAGGCCTAGGCACTGTTGCAAAATAGACCCGATAAAATGGTATATATGCAGATACATCAATTTTTTTTTTAGCACATTCAGATTTAATAATTCGTCCAATATGGAAATAGCAATAAGTACATTTTCACATTTAGCACACAATGTAAATGAAATTTCAAACTGATTTTTAATATTTTCATTTACAGCTTAAATCCTCCAAATATCAGTTGTACTATGTTGTTATGTGAATGGCATCAAATTAAAGTAGTTATCATATCATATTTATTCAGGATATTAAAAAAATACTAAAATAAGATAGTACAGTACATTTACATTTCAAGTTAATTGCATTTTCTTTTCAAAATTGAATTAACAAATAAAAATACATGCAATTGCATCATAAAATACAGTACCTATCAAACTCTCAGGTTAAAAGTAAAATGAAAATTATTTAAAAAAAGGGAACCTCAAATAGAATTGTAAGTAATGACATCAACACATAGATACATATCAAATTCCACCAAGACTTACTCCCCCTCTCAACACATACATTAACCTGATGGTCCAACCATTATTGCTCAATAACCTAAATTCACAATCTTGATGAAATAAAAAAGTACTGGGTAGTTTACTTTTTCAGTAGTTGATTTTTGTTTAATCCATACTGTACTATTTTCATTTTTCACTTCAACATTATATTAAATTTGAATGTTTTATGGAAATATTATTATAATTATCATCATACAGGCCTAGCACGCAATATCTACTGTACCCAAGCGGAAACAGCAAAACAAATCGTTGTTTCAAAGTGAATATAATTCTTTGATTATAACGGAATGCCTTTAAAAACCAATCTCCTGTATATTACTGTACAACCAATCACAGAATTGAAATCCCTGGATGATTAAAATTGGAACAGGTATTAAGTAGAATATGGGCTAATAAACATTATTTTGGAACAAACACTTGTACTGTATCCAGCAAAATCACTATGGACATTTAAACAAAATTCTAAGCTTCAATAATCATAATGAATAAAATGCAATTACATTACAATCATAAATTAATCAACAGTTGGTTCTAATTATTAGATAGGATATTAATCAAGCATTACACTATTAAAAATATCTTTAGATTCCCTTGTGTCTCTGATCAAAGATGATTTCCGATACATTAAACAGCTCATATATTCAACCTGGAAGAATTTACATGCAATGCAAATTGCTGGAGCTGCTGGGTTTCAAATAGTGATTCCTGATTTCATAAATAAAAGACTTTTAAAATCATTAACTTAAACAAAGATTTTGAATTTTTAACATGAAGAGGTATCTTCACAAAGGTCATATCTTTATTAATCATTATTTCATCCTCTATTAAAATGTAAACATCCTGTAATATCTATCTTATGATTGTCTTTGATTTGTTCAATAATATTTATTTTGATTTTAATTTTGACATTTTTAACCAATTTTTATGAAATTTTTAGATGTCTTTCTGTTTGGATTTTAATGTTCTCGTATTCCGTTTTTGCCAACTAAAGATTCTTTTTTTTTTTCGTTTTTTACGAAAGACAAATACAACCAGACGATCATACAACCTCATGTTTACCGACATGTGTATAATACTGTAGATATTGTATCATTCATGTGAGGACCCATTAATAACATTTACTGCTAACAAGTGCTTCACCATTACTGACAAAGCTCCACACATTATTACTGCTATGATGAGTGCCATTGATTTTCTTCTACACGGTTTTCAATACATATGACTTGTTTTGAGAAGCGACCTACTAAATAATAAATGAAACCAGTGAGGCACTAAGTAGACCAAGTAATTAATGGAATTAGAGGACAACAATTAAGAAATACAAATTACTGATGCTAAGTGCACCTTATATTAATGAATATTAATGATGAATATTAAGAGGCAGTAACACAGAATCAACACATAATTATTTTTTAGCCTGCATTCATCCTGTATTGTTTCGTTTTATTGGCTGTGCCAAGCATATCAATGTAATCATGCCGCCGCCATTTGGGCAGCAGTATAAACCATTACTTACTCTGCTTACAAAAGTTAACATGACAGACTTGTTAAATGATACACAACAGGCAACCTCATTTGGAGACTATCTTAGCCTAGATAGATTGATTGAATTTGTTCAATGTAAACACCAAGGATAGCTAAATCTAGAAGACTTATTTCCAGTGGGGTCCTTCTGGTGGTGATTGGGCAGTACACCGGTTTTGATAAAAATTCATGTTTAAAAAAAAAATATATCACTCAAAGCTTGGTTATAAATGGAATAGGTTGTAATTTGGAGTGTTGTAAATTGGAGATCTGACTGTTAAGAACATGGTGATAAAGGAAGACAAATGTCAAATACACTATTGGTAATCTACAATCTAGATTGATGATAGAGGGCTCACTTGTAAACATATGTGTGTTCTGAGAATAAGGTATGAAGCCTGATGAAGTATAATAATGACAATGATGATAATAAATTGATAACTACAATGATGATGATGATGATTATAATGGTTATTTTGGTAGTGATAATGAGGACGTTGATGGTGATGATAATCAATAAATACATAGTAATAGTTTCTCAGAATTGGGCTTCTAGGAAGGAGGAAAAATGTGTATTATAAGTAATAATTGTAGTAGTTTTATTGTTATCTTAACAAACTCAATTGATCCATATGTAAATGTTTGTCTTACCTTTTGCTTCCAACAGGTGAAATAGAGTATGGAGATGAGTCAGCATTCTGTGTACTGGTAGGCTTGTAAGCATGTACTTGATAATGGAACAAATTCTTGGGAACCTTTTGTGGTGTCACCATGCGTCTGTCTTCTGACTGAGGGTCTTTTATAGTGTCAATACCAGACCCCAATAATTCATTTTTTAATAGACAATGGTATGCTAATGTGTCTAGAAAATAATAGAAAAATCAAAACAATTTGAATCATTAATAAACAAATAAAAAGTACTTGATATTTAGGAGATGACTGGCAATAATTGAGTACAGTATCTAACAAGAAAGACTGATAGGGAATCATCCCTTTTCATGTAAATAATTAAACGAAATGGTAAATTAATGAAAGAAATAACTATAAATATATCTTCTAGTAAAAAAACAATGTATGGATATGTTTACTTACTTTTTTGTATATTCATTTGTATGATAATTACACAAACAGCTTAAGGTATTTGATAGTATAGTACATACTCCAAGTAATGCACGCTATTGTGTCGGGATTCAATATTTTGACATTAATTATGTCATCATCCTTATCTGAGATTAATCAGTGGACCTTTCGGCTTAAGGTAGTTATAGTTGTAATACTGTTACTCTTTGGGATATTTTTTATATACATTTCTGATTTATTATGTTTCAAAGTTCAATGACTGTTAATTGCTCACCAGATTTAATTTTATTTTCAATTTTTGTTAATGATTTGCAAATGAAATAATTAATAGAATTATTGGTACTAACATGAATTACCATTTGTGGCAGGGACAGACGGAATCAGTCGTTTGTTGAAAATATCAATTTTGAGACAATGTCAAAATATTGAAAAGCAAAGTCTGAGCTTCATAATAGTGAAAAGTATTACAATCCAACTTTTTGTTACTAAGTTATGTAAAAAAAAATCTTCAGACTTTTCATTGGCAGATCTTGGGGGGGGGGGGGGGGGAGGTGTCAGGGGGTCCTGACCCCCCCAACTTGGGAAAAAAAAATTATCTGTGTACCGGTACACACATAGGCCTATTTACTGTAATAAGAATGATAAAAAATTATGTGACCGTTTACAAAAGGGGAGAACCTTGAATTTCGATTAAAAGACACTTCAGAAGTCCGGAAAACTCATTTCTCGCCATCTAAGAACCAAAAGTTTCCTGGGGAGGACCCCTGACCACCGTCTTATTTGGGGTTCATCGATTTATTGAAAAAAGAATATGTATGCAGCGACTCAATTTTTGTTAAGTACTGTACATACACACATAGTAGGGCTACTAGTATTTACAGTAATAAGAATGAGAAGTTTACCAGACCGTTTTCAAGCTTTGGAAAACCTTAAAATTTAAAGCTCATTTCCTGCCATCTAGTGATCAAATTTTTCCATGGGAGGGCCCACGGACCGCCTTCATCTTTGGGATTATCCAATCATGGAAGAAAGAATACGTAAACAACTCAATTTTTTAAAATGTACGTATGCACACATAAATAGGCCTATTTGCTGTAATAAGAATGAGAAAGTTTACCTGACCGTTTTCAAGAGGGGGAAAACCTTGAATTTTGAAGAACTTGAAAGTCATTTTTAAACTCAGAAGTCTGGAAAGCTCATTTCCCGCCATCTAAGAATCAAAATTTTCCGGACCCCCCTTTTTTTGGCGCTTTTATGAAAAAAAGTCTGACTCCCCCCCCCGCAAAATGTGAACCTAGATCTGCCCCAGCTATTCGTTCCCTACTAGGCCTATTTTGTCACATCTTCCCCAGCTTTCAACACCATACTTTCTAGGTTTGTTTGCTGGCTTGTGAGCATGCGCAGTTTAGATTTTTAAAGCATCCTATCACATTGACCAATCACAGAGCAGAATACAGCGCCGTCGTTAAGGGCCTTTCAGGTTTGATTACAACTTAAGAACGCATTGTAATCGGCTATAATAAGGAGCTAGTGCCTCAATTGTCCAATAAAATAGGAGTTTATAAAATAAGCTTCAAAATGATAGTAAACATGTGCCACTTCCTCTAACATATGAAGCATGTTGTGGCGAAATGGTAAAGTTGTCGCACAGTCTAGTATTGAGTAAATGAGCTATAAAATATGGAAGCTCAAAAAATTGATAAAAAATCCAAATTTGTTTTTCACTGTAGGTCAACAGTTTAATGTCTTATTAATCATGTCCCAAAGTATTAATTGTGGAAGTGGTTAACAAATTGTTTATTTAACGTTATTTTTCATTGTTCATTCTATTAAACAATGTATGCACAAATAACTTTGAAAGGCAATTACTCAAAATCTTGTTTATCTTGACTCTAAGAGTACTGTACTTTCATTTTCCAATAACTTAGGTTTAAAATGTCCAATTTGAATGAATGACCTCTCATTTTAAAGATCACATACTCGGGTATTTGAAAATACCAATAACTTGAATTTCAATTTTTGCTACAACTTAGCCATTTTGCCACAACATGCCTCATATGGCAACCTACATGGCGCTGAAAAAACTGAGTCTAAGTGCGAAAAACGGACCGAGTTTTGTTGATTCGTAATAAAGATGGCCTCGCAAAATGTCATTTTTTGGCTGATTTCAGGTTAAATGTGGAAAAATAACAAAATAGACTGATTCTTTAGTCCATAAAGGTTGGTTTTATTCAATAAAATGAATAATGATTTTTTTTTTACTTTCATGGTGTTGTTGTATTGATAGGCCTGTATCTCCATTTGGGGTTTAGCGACATACGACTGATTCCGTCTGTCCCTGCCACATTTAGTAAAACACATACCTTTACCAGATTCTACATTGTTATCTCTGGGTCTCTTCATTGTATTTGAATGCTTGTTTTTCTCTTCAATTGTGTTAAATCCTACATGCCAATTGGTGGCAGCTCTACTTGGAATAAATCTGAAAATATACACACATAAAATCATCTTATAAAAAGTAAATAAACGAATAAAAAAAAAATTACAGCAAACACATAGTAAATTGAATTACACTGATGTACAGTATATGACATTTAATGGCTTAGTACTTAAATGGTCATTTAAATTGGTAACAGAATTGGTTTATGAAACCTCATTAACAGTTTGATATCTGTGATCCACATTAACTCACCTATCACCATATCTGTCTTTTGTAGGCGATGCTGCTTTACCAGGTGATAACGGCTAAAAGAATAAAAAATACATGAATAGTAACTTCTTAATGAATGGCCAGATACATTTTTTTTCAAACACTAAAATAATATTGAGCTTAACAAATTTTCCATTGCTATACATGATCTGTGTACATAGAGGCCCTTTTAATCAACTCAACACCAATCATGACAACCCTCCTCAGAGCATTATGAGCATTGCTGACTATGTCAATGCACTTTCTTTACTTTTATATCATTAATTTCATCATTTTCATACAGTATAATGTGGACCACACTTACCACTTTAGTTGGAAGTCCAACTGTGCTCAAACCATTCTGTTGTCGCAGCAATCTATTCTCATAGTCATGATCCATTTTCTGTTTAAGGAAAACATTGCAAATTAAGTTGATGCTAAATAACATTTGTTAGAACAGTAGAAACAAAAAAAGTACACATTTTAAGACTAGTGCATGGAGTTGAATAGCTTGGTGGTTAAGACGCTTCCCTTCCGATCCCAGGGTCCTGGGTTCAATTCCTGTCATGGTAACAGGATTTTTCTCACGAACAAAACAACTCCACTCCCTAAGCCTTCAAATGAGACTTATTTTATATAGAGCATTTTGTGTTTATGTTTGGCATATCCTTGGCCAAACTGTGCTTGGCATATCCTTGGCCTTTGGCCTAAACCAGTTAATTATTAATAATAATTATTATTATTAGGCCTAAGTACCCCCTTATATTTACAAACTTGTTGGAGCTGGACATTTGAGCAGTCTGATATGGAGGTAGGGCCTCAATGTTATACAGTGTTCTCCCAAGCACCATAGTTGGGACTGACACAAAAAAAGTAAAGCTATGGGTAATGAATAAACATGTTTTATGCATAAATATACAGAAACTGGGCTTTAAATACTGTAAATGTAAATTTTAATAAGAAAGTAAAAATTTACACTTGACAATATTCTGGTTACTACTGATATAAACTATAATAATGATATAATACCTATGCCATGGCTAGGGATATGGTATCATATCTTATCTTCTGTTTGCTAAAGGTACGGAACAATGCATCATCAAATATAATGCGGCCACCTGTGTGACGTCATTGTTCATGAGTTTGTGAAATCGCTCTCTGAATGCAGTGGAAGTTGATGGTT
>NW_022731578.1:1008249-1020994 GCF_011630105.1 Anneissia japonica | reverse complement strand
GATCTAACTAGGCCTACCCTTGCATCGCAGTAATACTGAACTAGGCCTAGCTTAGGCCTCATGTTTTTGTGGAAAGCTAGATAGTCGTTATGTACCCGACAGTCGGCTGCCTTTATATTTCACCTGTTTTCAGTTTGCATTCAAAGGATACATTGCTGCACAACCAACTGTCGGGGATATAGTACCTTCATATGACTACTCATACGTATACAACAGAAAAAACGTCGCATGGACTAAGTAAAAAATGGAGATCTAAATGAAGAAACGATGTATTTCAGCAAGTATTAAAACATTTTAGTTTTATTTTAGGCCTTCTTCAAAATACCTATGCCTACAGCAGATGATTTTTTTGCCGTAAAACCAAAATAGTTTCATCCATGCCGACATTCCGGTCGGTTAGCGTGAGCCCTGACTGAACTCTGCAGAAACTTCACATCGATCTTCGCATCGCGATGTAAAACAAAATGTCGGAAAACTTTTCTTTGACGCATGCGCATTTGCATAAATGTCTACACACACACATACACACAATAAAAAACATAGGAAATAGCAAGAGTGATTACAATAGTTCCTATTGCATTACATGCATAGGAACTAAAAAAGAAAAATTTTAATCTAAATCATTCTAAAAAATGTTGTGACGCTGGTGCCAGCATTTTATTGGATAATAAATTTACAGTACCTTCCGCAAAAGGAAGTTAAGATATGGTATCGTATCTCTATCCACTGCGTAATACCTATACTATTTGTAAATAAGTGAACATAATATTCATTCATAATCTTCCTGATTTTCAAATTTTTACTGGTCGAACTCGGTTAAATGTACAGCATTCCTGTACATAAATACTATAATATTAATATAAATTAAATAAAATTTTAGGCCTAATATTCGCCGCCAATTGGTTTTTGTAAGCTGAAAAGTCAGCCACCTACCCACAATCACAGTGCACTGTACACTAAATTATGGCATCACTCGTGTTTCGCCAATGCATAGTGTTGTCAAGAAGGTCACAAGCACTCCACAGGCCTACAATCCCTATGCCAGATTTCCGCTTAAAAATATTCTTTTTTTAAAAATTATATAGAATCAACCACTAGTACTAACTAGCTAAAATTTAATCAAATAAACTTTATTTTAATATTTAAATGTTGGAGAATTAACTTGCATCACTATTATTTGGGTCCAAACAAGATGATTTTCATTTTTAACATAGGCCTAGGACTAGTCATAGGAGCCTAGGCCTAGGGTCTAACTCCTAGCTAGGTAGGGTCTAGTCCTAGGAAGGAGCCTAGGCCTACCGGTTTCTGGGCAGAACGGCAAAAAACCAAAACGGCAATAAGTAAAACGGCAATGACCAAAATGGCAAAAAACCAAAACGGCAACACTTTTTAACCAGAACGGCAATAAGTCAAAACGGGCAATAAGTCAAAACGGCAATAAGTCAAAACGGCAAGACCAAAACGGCAATATGCCTAAGTCAAAACGACAATAAACCACAATATAAAAGCAGTAAACATTTAAATAATTAAAAGTTTAAAATACAGAAAAAATTGAGGCTAAACAATTTATGTCAAAAGTAAAAAAGCGCGAAAGAAAAAAAAAACAAATTCAATAGCTAAACAATTTATGTCATAAAGTAAAAATGTGCAAAAGAAAAAAAAAAAAATAATAAATAACACTTTAAAGAACAACAACATTAATAATAATAATAATAACAATAATAATAATAATAATAATAATAATAATAATAACATACAATACAATTTAATAGTAAAATGATTAGGGGAACATATGTAATATATAAAAGCAGTTAACATTTAAATAATTAAAACCTTAAAATACAGATAAAATGAGGCTAAACAATGTAATGCCACGAAAGTAAAAAACAGGAAAGAAAAAATAATAATAATAATAATAAATAACACTTTAAAATAATATAGGCCTAGTCATGGATGTGTAAAAAAAAACAAAAAACATAAAACAAAACACGATTCAGAAAATGATAATCAGCTGCCCGCGATTGGTGGCGCTTCATTCTTGGCATTGATTTTTGCTCCTTTGCCGTTTTGGTAGTTGTCATTTTGACCTGCTCCCGGCCTACCTCCTAGCTAGGTAGGCCGGCCTAGGCCCCCTACCTCTCTCTCTAGTCTAGTGCCTTCTACTACTCTAGGCCTAGCCTACTATCTAATAATAACACTAAAACTAGGCCTAAACTAAAAGTAGTAGTCTAGTTACTAGACTCTAGTAAATAGAAGCCTTGTTGTTGGCAGTAGTATAGGTAATAATACCTACTGCCAGGGCCATATTTTGTTCACACCCTATCTAGGCCTATTTACTGTAGCAGGCCAAGCCAAGGCTAAGCTGAATAAAGCTTCTTTGTCATCATGCGCCAGGCATCGCTTCACCCCTCCTTCTTCACAATGTCAATATGAATTGTCAAACTTAGCCTAGGCTAGGCCTAGCCTATGCCACTTAAATTACGAATAATATACATATGTATAATTATATGAGTCGATTTTCTAATAAAAAGGTTTTAAATTTATATACCCTTTCTGCTTTTCATCAATTACAGCTAGCGTTAAACGTAAACGTAGACAAGACCAGCCAAGCCTACCTTAAATTGAAATTCCGTTGTTTTCTTTTTCATTTATCTAACAGGAGGTGCTAAGAATTGTGGGATGGACACTGACAAAAATGACTTTCGACCTCTTATTACCATAGCAGCATTGTTTGTTTTATATTTTTGTCACACGCACACGCCACCAGCTGCTGTTCTGTTGACAAAACAGAAGAGGCGAGTCATTCAAACGAGAAGCAGTGTGTGTTTTGTATCTCCTATTTTAGCGTTATCTTTTTAAAATAACATAAAATGGCAGCACCAAGGGAAAAAGAACCTGTAAATATTGTCCACCAGAATGCAATTTTATGTGAGACAATACAGAAGGAACAACGAACACAAAAGTTATATACCAGTTATAGCATTAATCCTTTCAAAAAAAGTAAGTTAACTTTAACTTTTTTTTTTTTTATTGAACTCGAAGACAACAGAGTAGTTGTAGGCCTAGGCCGCCCTAGATAAACATGCTAGGCCTACTGCTTTATGACTGCGTATGTATGTAGACCAAGTAGTTTGTAGTCCACCACTGGATGAATGCCTGGTCTACCAGCTACTATTTCAATCCATCAATACCACTTACCTGGATATACATAAGTACAGTATCATCGTATTGCAACATAGTCAAGAAAGATGAAGATGCTGTGAAAAAAGTTCAGCAAAGGGCCACAAACAAGAGGCTCATTCCTCAAATTCGTCATCTTCAGTATAGTGAGAGAAGAAGACATCCGAATCTACCAACCTTAACATATAGAAGGGAAAGAGCAGAAATGCTGCAAATATTCAAAATTATCCGAGGTTTTGATAAGGCTCAGGTTAGCGATTTTTTTAAAAGAGAAATGAAGCTACATCCACTAGAGGTCACCAATGAAAAATTCACTTGAGTCAAGTTAGCCAACAATAAGCCAGCCAACAACAAGCCAGCCCACAATTCTAGCCAACAATCCAGATAAGATACGAAGATGTGTATAAGAGACAGAGTCATAGGAGCCTAGGCCTAGGGTCTAACTCCTAGCTAGGTAGGGTCTAGTCCTAGGAAGGAGCCTAGGCCTACCTGTTTCTGGGCAGAACGGCAAAAAACCAAAACGGCAATAAGTAAAACGGCAATGACCAAAATGGCAAAAAACCAAAACGGCAACACTTTTTAACCAGAACGGCAATAAGTCAAAACGGGCAATAAGTCAAAACGGCAATATGCCTGTCTCTTATACACATCTCGGCCGCACACACAGTGAAGTAAATAGTGAAATCTGCAGTCCAACGCGATCGTATCTTATCTTATTGTTGGCTGGAATTGTGGGCTGGCTTGTTGTTGGCTGGCAGATTGTTGGCTAGCTTGATGTAGCTGAAAAAACTCAGAAAGTCCATGTGAAATTTAAGTCTTGACAAAATGCATTTTCGTTTAGAAAGATCAATTCTTGGAATGTTTTACCAAACTCAATTATGGACTCTCTTACAATTAACCAATTCAAAAACCGTTAACAAAAACACTGGTCTAACCACCCGCTTAAGTTCGACCTGTATGCACCTAAAGAAATGTCAAGAGGGACACATAAAGATATGATACCTTCATGTCTCTATCAACACCATTGTCCCATGCTAAATACCAAAAAAAAATCATAAAAATATTTTTTGAAATTAACTTGCCCATTTTGAACATAAAAGTTATCAACTTGAACATAGAAATTAGTGTATTTAAAAAATGTCTACCCATCAGTTAACAGCGAAAAATGATAGAAACACTTCCAGTCACTGAAAGTGTTTTATTATTTTTATTATAATTTTTTGGTTTAAAAATCAGGGTACACATTTTTTAAATTCAATAATTTTTGTGCACAAGTTAATAATTTGTATGTTATTGCAATATGAGCAAGTTTATTTCAAAATTATTTTTATTATTTTTTGACATTAGCAAGGGACAACTTAAATTTTACTCTAAATCTACAGCACTTGTTTATTGTTTGTCAACTTATAAGATTCAACATTTTACTATTTATTTTGCAGTGTACACATTAACAGGTAAACCCAACTCTCTTCATGACTCGGCTGATGGAGAAGAAGATGGTGAGTTTTTGTTGTTATTTTTATTTATTGTTAAAGTTTCTGATTGTATTTGATTGCTTGATACAATATAACCATTGACAGGCCTAGGCCCTAGCCCTATTCTTTGGATTCCATTAATTTCTTTATGTTATGCTGCAGTTTCGTCCATCATACGCACAACCTGCTTGTTGTTGGTATTCAGGAACAGGGTGGCGGTATGGACTCTACAGAGTGACCGCCCTAGTTATGAAAATGTGGTTTCCCCTTTGATGTAGTATCAGTCATTGCAACATATAGTACAGTGGTACCTTTATCCTCAAACTGAAGCATATAAATTAAATTAATTTTTACTAATTCCTTATTTTAGATAACTTTCTACAAATTATCCACCGAGCATACCAGGAACCAGTCAACAAGTTTGAATCTCCACAGACAGAAGCCCAAGAAATTGGATGGAATTCTAAACCACTGGTAACTATTATTAACTAATATATTAGTGAGCAATGTACTGTACTTGTTGAAAAAAAAAAATTGTTGAACAATAAATCTATTCACTCTATGCAAGAATTTGATTTAGTTTCAAGTAATACCTAATTATCTTCCTTCAGCTTCCACAAAACAGAGAAGATCATCGTCTCCATTTTCCAAGACAGAATTCTGAAATAACCAAATACATGGATGCTGCCTGGCGCCAGAAGGAACAGCAGGAAAATTTACAATAAGATGGATTCCTTTGGGAATCGGAGCAATATTAGGTCTTGCTGAAAAAAACCATGGTAAATGTGGTTTTAGAAACAAACATTTAATGCGCAATTTTTATGTAAGTTCATGTTGTTTCTTTTAAGATGATTAAAGTAAACAATCTCTTTCGTGCGAGTAGTATTTCACCCTGATTATTATTGGAATTTGATGTCGAGATTGGCAACTGATATGAGTAAACTGCTGTAAAGCAATACGACTCTACAGGATTTATTTTAAGGTATGTTGCATCCTTCCTGGTGAATTGGAGGAAAATGGGTATTTTAATTGAATGAAAAATGTACATCTAGTCACTGGTGGCTGCAAACTCTTGCACTTGGAGTACCGTAAGGAATTGATTATGTGTATAAGTTGAATTGCTGCTTTTAACATGATTAAAGTAAACAGGTACCGGTACTTGCTTTATAATAATTGTTACTAATATTTGCTAATAAGTAAACTGTAAAGCTATGTAGCCATTTACTGTAAGCTTACAATCGTTATCTACGATGCATTATGATCAAACCGGAATGAACACAATATTATGCAGTACAGTAGTTAGATGTTGGGTAGGAATTAACATAAGCAGTGGCAACAAAAACCAGAACAAATACATACAAAAATGTTGTTTATGATGTCACAAAAGTAGCATCATTTTTATTGACTACTAATTATAAAAACAAGTAATTTTTGAGTGAACAATATTTTTCAATGTAGTTTACAGCAGTTATTTTTTATTACCATAATAAATGTTTATAATACACAATAAGATTGTGTTTTTGTATCTCATTGTGTGTTTCCACTAAGCCCCCACCCTTGGATATTGTAGCTAAGATCCTACAAAACAACAGTGTAAAAACATAAGCAATTGCATGCATTTGTGTGGCAACATGTGTTTGTGACACAAGCATATTCCTGGCCTTCTGATTGGCCAGGAGAAAGGTCCATTGGGTTTGCTAAACACAATATGTTTGGAGAGGAGGTACTTAGTACTGCAAGTACACATGTTAGCCATGGTACTTGTCTTACCTGGTACTTGGTACATGGTACTTTGTACTGCAACTACATGTTAGCCATGGTTACTACTGCATCAGTCAATGTAAGGCCAGCTATAATGTTCACATAATCAGGCACCAGATGACGGTGAATGTAGGCTCAACATTAATGACATCAGTTCGTAACACTGATGCTTAAAGCTCAATTCCAGGCAAAATTTCATTTTTTAACAAAAAAAAACCTGATTTGGTATGTAATGTTAAAACGACTTATAAGTATAATACGAAAAATTGCATGTTTAACTGAATTTAGATGTTCCTAATCATGAAAAAAATGCAAAATAAGACAATTTTGATTTTTTGTTTTCTACACAAAAAATAAACACGGATGAATTTTCTGTTTGATTTTGCGATAGGTCTAATCTATTAGTGTAGAAATATAGTAGGCGCTTGAACACTAGCCTAGCAACACTGTGCTAGGCCTAGCCTTACCTCGATTTTAGGTTCTGTTATCAGATATAAAAACGGTCAACATGATATTTTCTGTTGCTAGTACTGCATTGACACTTATGAAACAGAATATTTTATTTTTCAAACTTGTTTAAAATGATTCTAACTGAGATTTTTGAAAATTAAGCAAACACTGATCGACTGCAGTGTGCGAGGTACAAAAACTAATCTTATTAGGCACACTATATTTATCGCTGACGATCGTGTATTGGCGACATAACCAGTTCAGTAAATCCGATTAATTAATGCTTGTAATTAATTGTGGGATGAATTAAATATCTTTGGTGGCCGCAATAAAAAATAAAGAAGAATGTGGTAGGTTCGCAATACTCATACGCTTGACTGTAAGCCCCGGTATTCAACCCCCGCTCGCGGGCCAACTCTGGCCCGCCAAAATTTTCATCCGGCCCGCCCTAGAGGTGCCATAATCATAAATTTTCTTATCTCGGCCCCAACCTTGGTGGGGCTGAGGTGGTATTTTCCCCCAATCTGTGAAAGTTCTTCACTGGCCCCCTTCTATTTCGAATCCACCGGTATAAAAGAAAATGTTTGGGCTGATATATTATTTTTAAAAATGGAATTACACAATATCGGCCTGCCGCTGGTCTCAACAGATAGGAACTGGCCCCCAGCTTAAAGAGGTTGAATACCCGGGGTATAAAGTATACACAAACAGCAGCCGACGACCGACGAGAGCATGCCAGTGGATGCGATCTACAACCTCTGAATTTTCCTAGTAACGAAGACGTCAACGAGAAAATGGTAATCTCCTATATCTTCTTTTTCTCCTCTAGTGTAAAACTAAAATTTATGCCAATAAATGACCTGGTTTATAATAATTAGAGTAAACCATATGTGGCAAAAACAAGCCAAACCAGTCACTCGTCGGAAAAATCAATTTTTAGATATTAATACAGAGTCAAACAGTAAAATGAGAGCTATAAAATGGTGAAAGAATCATTTAAATCCGACACTTCGTTATGAAGTTACACGAGTTTAAACATACAGCTGTTTAAAGAACAATATTTGAGAAATAAGCCTTCAAAGTTTACGATTTCAGGCATTTCTTAGGCAGAAACCATCACCAAATCGTTAAAAATTGTTGTTTTAACATTAAAAATGAGGAAAATAACAGCATAGCATGATGTATAGATATATAAAGGTTAGTTTAGTGCAATAAAATAAATTTCCAAAATTTTGAAATTCCAACATGTTTTGGCCATTATCTCGAAAACAGGATTTGCGACGAGTGACTGGTTTGGCTTATCTTCGCCACATATGCATTTTTTCTGAAAATAGTTTTTTTAGTGAAATTTTGCCGGGAATGGGGTTTTAAGTTATGCACACACCGAGTTGTATAGCATTCGTACTACCATCTGCCGGCGATAGTCGTTACAGTGTGTACTTAGCTTTACACCCTAGTATCACACCAGTTTGCAGCTGGTTGTTAACGACTTCCACTGTCAACAAATAAATAATTATTTGACGTTGTTAACTTGTTTTTACTTTCTTTTCCCCTTTGCCTGCTGTCTCTTTTTCTTTCCTGGTCTGGTCTTCTTTCCACCTTTTTTCCCCTTTGAAAAGATATAAAAGAAAAAATTATAATGTCTGTATAATCTTTATTTATAATTAAGCTTTCCAAGTTTTAGTGTGCATGAGTATGAGGAAGCTCATCACCATTGCATTAAAACTGAGAATTACATGTGACAACAAAGTGTGGGTTACAAATAAGAAACTGTAAATGAAAAACAGAATAGAAATCAGGCATGGCAGATCCACAAGGAATGAACAGGGTGACTAGCTATCCATTACCATCTCAAAAAATATCTTGTACAGTAGACTAAGGCAGCCTTCTATCAGAGGGAGACAGGTTAAAGTTTGATCAGCTTCATGTTTGATGCTATTGTGGACTGTCACTATTGTGTGTCCCCAGGGCCTACTGAAAAACTTATACATTTAAATTTAAAAGAGGACAAGAAAGAAAAAAATATATTTAGATTTATTATATTTATGTTCTTACCTTTTTCATGGCACCACTGTTAAATTTCCTAGGTTTTAAATTGTTATCAACTTGTCTAAAACTATCTTGGGTATTTTGTTTCTGTCCTTTCTTTCGGCCACCAAATCCAAATTTATCATTTTTAAATTGTCGTTTTTGCCCTGGTCTGTAAAAAAAAAAAAAAAAAAAAAAACAGAACTGGTGAAATGGTACAACAACTTGTAGGAAAACAAGAATAATTTTTTACAATGATCCTTAATATCTTTCTAACATTTAATATTTTAACGTATTTATTTCGTGTGTTACTTATATTTTAATATACAGTATTTTAAATTGTACTAAGCAATTTGTGTATTCAAACAAAAAATTTCCATTTTTATTTTTAATGTACATTTACATTTTTTTATGGGCAAGTTAATAAATGAATCATGAAATAAGTCAATGAATCTTGGAAATCTTTAAATTTAGATGTGTATATGTTGCTTTTTTTTAAGCCACAAAATTGTTTTTTGTTTTTTTTATTTATGTAAAACACACTAAAAATACACTATATAGTGAATATTATTCAAAAAATGTATCTGTACAATGCTTGTACAATAAAGATGCAACTTTTGTGTCTCCGTTCAACACAAAAAGAAAAAAAAAACTTACCCTTTAGCTTTAGAAAAACCAGATTTTGTTTTACTATCACCTTCAATTCCAAGAAAATCCAGCTTATCATTCTGCCCTGAGAAATACAAAAAAAATAAAATGAATGCAACAACATAGGAAGTAATCCTTGTTGAAGTCAACATGTTTGGGTTCAGGTAGCGCCAGAGAATGCTGTCTCTGGCGGAAATTTTGATTCACCAACGATAGCATAAGTGGATGGGGACAGGGCGGCCTAGAACCACTCTAAGGAGTTCAGGGGCGAATCCTCAGTTAACTCTGACAATTTAGGGATTTGAAGCCTTATTTAATCGATTCTAAAGTCTCGCATTTCTGTGAGAATTATATAGAATTTTTTTTCCTCCATGACAAACTGTGTTCGGGGTTTCAATCCTTCGCTGTGCATTTCGCTTGTGTCCTTGAGTAAGGCACTTTATCTGCACTACGTCTCTCCACATAGGAGTTTAAATGGGTACTTGGTGGGGTTGACTGCTCCTGCGCTGATTACCAGCAGTAACACTTAAATCATGTGGATCCAATGACCAGGGAAAAGAACTGTGCTTTATAACCTTGAGGCACATTATAAATGCCCATACCAGTACAACCCAACCATAACTTTAGAGACAATTAAAAATATTAAGGTAGTTATACCTTTGCGATACTTCTTAACAGCTTCAATCATCTCCTTCTTTTCTTTCTGTCTTTTCTGTAACACTTCATGTTGAACCTACAAAATGATAATTGAAAATTAATCTAGCATTCAAAAACAAGCTCTAAATTCAATTAGTGAGAGAGTTATTTGGTAGTTCAATTAAATGTCACCAATCCTCATCAAGGTATTGGTCACATGTTACAGGTAACTTACCTTTTTACCATATTTCTTTAAGTCTCTAAGTTTCTTTGCTTTTTCAGATTTTTCTAAACTTGACTTCTTTGAAATTATTTTTTGCTTAATCTGTAAAATAAGCAGAGTTAATTTCAGTTACAGAAATCAGTCACATAACAAATGAAAATAAATTTTTAAAAAGGTTGGTACATTCCCTGGATTGAGAGTTTATTCTTCAAATACCATAGGAGTGTTGGACACACAAATCCCATAATTCAGGTTCACTGCTAGAATATCCCAGGGTGTAGGTTCATTTCCCAAATATTTTCACAGAAATATGGGTTCATTCCACAAAGATTCTAGGAGTCTGAATAAATTCCCTGAATATTGATTCACGGAAGGTGTATAGGTGTGTGGCTATATTCCCTGGAGATTGCAGAGTGTATATTCATTCACACAGGAATGTGAATCCATATGTGAATTCATTCCCTAAATAACATCTCCACACCCTAAGCCTCAAAAAAAGACATAAAGCCTAGCACTATTTCATATCAGCCAACTTTCTAGGATAAGATGGAATAGTCACCCTCTAAGGCAGAGGTGGGAAAAGTGGGGCCTGTGGGCCATGTGTGGCCCGATGGTGATTTTGTTGCAGTCTGTGAAAATAAATTAAAAGCCCAATCTTTGGGGCCTGCCAACCATCTTTGGCTAGAAAAGCCCTGGCTTTTTACAGCCCGACACCCTCAGTGTTAAAACAAACATTTACTTTGATCTTCCAACCAATTTTTATGCCACCCCTGCTCTATGGTGTAAACAAATTAATCTAATGAAAATGTGCGAGTTCAGTGATAGTTCTGACCTTCTGCATGTGGTCATCTGTTTTCACCATTTCTGCAAAATAATCTGACGGTCTTTTTGTTGGTATACCCAGGTTTTGAAGTCTTGGTAAAGCTTTCAGGACAGCAGCCTGTGCTTGGTGATAGCTTTAAAAAAACACACAAGATATCAAAATGAAATATTTTGAATAGACTAAGCTAAACAAGGGGTGTAGATGTAGTTAGGTGGCACTGTGCTTTTTAATACCCAATGCTGGGTTCAGTTCTTGCACTGCACACATATTTGTTTTTATAGTGGTTTGCAGAATTGTGAAATTGCCTCCCCTTATTTGGATAGTGTTTAGAAATATTGTCTTGCAATAATAATTATAAAAATGTTATATGATGTACAGTATGGTTAGTCAAATAGTAACTTTAAAATGCTTTTGGGCAATCCGGCCAGTCAGTCATACTTTTTGATATTGTTTTACTGGCGAAATTAATGATATATGATAAATATTCAGTTGTCAATTGGAAATAAAAGAATTTTGTTCATGAAATTACTGTTTAAAACATGAATACAAAGCAATATATTTGATGAAAATCTGACTCACAATTTTAATTCTCTTTGAAAATCATCATCATAATTGGTCTCATCATGTTGGTCGATGTCTGTAGTAATATCAAGTCTTTCATACCATTCTAACTCCTTTGAGAAATCAGTCAATTTACTTTGCAATCCAGCCTACAAAAAAACCCCCAAAAAACAATAAAGATTCACTGAACATTAATATTATCATACTTACTTATTATAGATATATATCAATATTATATTTATAAAGTAATTGCAGTATATTCCACTGAGTCGGCCACAAAGGTACTCTGATGCAGCAGAAACTATCGGGGCAGACAATAATAATAATAATAATATTTATTCGGCATTCAAGATACTGTATATCATTTGCCTGGAAAGGCAATATGCAATTTGCCTAAACAAATAACTTTGTACTCCTTCCTCTAAATGTCGGGGGGGGAAGGGGGGGGGGGGGGGGGGGGGGGGGGGGGGGGGGGGGGGGCGATTGCGAGACAACACCACCATGGGGGTCCAGGGCATGCCCTGCCAACATTTTTTTTCTAGACATCCGGAAATAATCTCAGAGGTGTTTTGGGCGATCAATAATTTCTACTTCTTTCTTCTTTTTCCCTTTTTTTTTTCATATTTTTAAACTTTCCAAAAGGGAGGGGGTGGAATGGGGCAGACTCGGCCGCCACCTCTAAATCCACCCCTGACTATGCAATCTTTTAACCTTGGATTCAGTTAATACCAGTTACTTGTTTCTATTAATTTTTGTGGTCTTTGTTTAGCTATTTAGTCATGTAGCAGCAGTAGTGGCTGTAACATGTATAGCAACTCACCTCATCATTACAGGATTTCTTTGGAGCATTTGTAGCAAAGTTTAAGCCAGGTTTCAAAGAGCCACCCTTGAAGGCCTCCTGCAGCTGCAAATAATAATATAATAAAATAATAATATAATAATATAATATTATATATATAT
>NW_022731578.1:1000693-1007973 GCF_011630105.1 Anneissia japonica | reverse complement strand
TCAAAAACATGTACATATATATATATATATATATGTATATATATATATGAATATATATACGTATATGTATATAATAATAATCAAGATAGCCGTTAACACAGTTAAATTTACCCTCTTCTGTATTTACCTTTCTTTGAATTTACTCCGCTCTTCTCTTCATTTGAACATAAGGCCTCTTATCCTTTAAATAGTCTATCATCCCTATCCTCTTTCATCTCTGTCTCTTATACACATCTAGATGTGTATAAGAGACATATATATATATATATATATATATATATTAATAAATGAAGATTCCACGTTTGCTTCGATAAATAAAAAACATAGAAAGACAGCAATATAAAATAGCTATGAGTTGTAGACATATTAGAAGCAATATAATTTATTAATTCACAAATATTTCAAACACTCCTGTGTTCTTCCTCAGTGTGAGGACAACTCACACTTTGTCCTCATGTTTGATATGTTGTGACTGTGTGAGAAGAACATTGAGGTAAAAAAATTCAGAATTAAAAGACAGTTAGGCCTAGGTGCAACAGTGCATTAGCGACCATACAGTCTGGTACTACTCCTAGTTACAAGTATTTACATGACGAATAAAATCACTTGGAACTATGATATTAATGTTAACACGTACGGTGACTAGGCTTAGGCTCTGAGAACCCAGAAAACGGGACCAACCGTCTAATCACAAACAACAGGAACCGATATCGTCAGCCTGTATTCTGCCTGTACAGGCTGAGAGGTAGGTAGCTAGGCCTAGTAGTAGAATAGAATAGAACGCTCCGAACCCAGCCTAGCTATCATGCGCCTTTTTTGACACTACATTCAAACAGTCAAGCTGCATTTTAAAATGTTTTTATTACTTTCTATCTTACCTCTTCATCGGAATCCAAATATTCATTTGAATCTGAATCCGATGACATTCTTCAATACAATTCGCAAAGACGCTTTTTTACAAGAGGTTGGTTTCCCACACCACAGCACTAGCACGACGAAACAACATGCGTGCGCGTACACACTCATTCTAGACAGCGCCACCAACGAGCAAGTAAAGAGCAACATCATTAAATTTGACTGGCATACTCTTTGATCATACAGTTACAAAGAAATATAAATTTTAAAATTTCGAAAAGCGCCACCCCACCCCCTGCCTAAATTTAAGCATTACTATTCTCAATATGCCTATTATTCTGTCCAGTGATGCCGCCAGGATCGACGGGAGGTCTGTAGTGGCATATCTAGGGATTAGAAGTTCCTCATGCACCCACCCATACCCACAATTAAAAAAAAACCACTGTCATTTATAGTCAAAAAACACCTCAAATCATCTTAGTTTGCGAGCTGGCGCTTCCACCTGATCATTACTCCAAATTCTTCAAAACCGTGCAGTTAAAATTATTCTAAACAAATCAAGAAGTGTTCCCAGTACTCAAGGTCTGCAAGGCTTTAAATGGATGAAATTAGTTAGACCAAAAGCCATCTGTTTAAGATTATGAATAACCTTGCACCTCATTATCTAACAGATTTGGCTTTTAAAAATAATTACCATGATATAATTAGAACTAAACCAGAATTAATATTGCCAAATCCAAAAACTGACTACAAAAAGAGAAGTTTGTCACAATATAGAGGTGCAAAAACTTTGGAATGAAATTATTAGCGATAATGTTAAAAATGTTAAGAAATTGTCTTTATTTAAAAAGCATATAATTGTAAATACACGTAACAGAATGTTTGCAAACACCCTTGTGGTAGTAAACTACTGTATTTTTGTTTTGTGTTTCAGTTAATTTGTAAAGTGTAATTAAGTTTGTTTAAGATAAGTCTAGTTAAGATATTTAGTCGTTTAAAAAATTGTTTGATTAATTTTAAGTCATTTTTTCATTTGATTTTCTGGTTACATTTTTGTATACACAGCTTTACAGAATAACAACTGTTAGTTGAGCCAAGTTTCCGTGTTTAAATAAAGCCTATTATTATTTTTATTATTATTAATAATATTATTATTATTATTATTATTATTACTATTATTATATTATTATTACTAGCATTATTACTATTATTATTATTATTATTACTATTATTATTATTATTATTATTATTATTATTATTATTATTATTATTATTATTATTATTATTATTATTATTGAGCCCCCATTACCTTCGCCCAATTTCAAGGTTCCTAGACTATGACCGGAAGTCGGGAGGGGTGGAGAAAGGCTGATTTTTCCGACAGGAGGAAGTGGGGAGTTAATGACATCCAAATTAGACATAGGGGACCCCGGGGGGACTCTCCTGGGCAGGAAATTTTAACAATTTAACGCTTTAAAAAACTTAAAATGAGTTTCATACCCTGTGAAAAGCTTTTTTCTCCCCGACAAATTTTTTTTTTTTGACAGAGGGGAGGGGAGGGGGCTGTGATCACTTGGACCCCACTGGTGCCACCACTGATTCCGTCATCAGTATTTTACTCAAAATAACAATATAAAACATTTTTATCCTTAAATGGGTATGTGTGTTATGTATACTTTGTACCAACTAATTTCATAGATTCAAATTCAGTGGAATCTTTAGTGTAGAGGGATCCCAGGGAGGGACTTTCACTGGGTCGACGATCTAGACCACCTTAGCTCTAACATGGTGGGGCTGTATAAAATGTATGATTATGGCACCTCCAGGTGGCCAGAAATGGTGCCACTCTCAAACTTAAATATGAATTTTTCCTAAATTTTTTTAAATAATATTTAAACAATTTGAGGGAGGGACCCTAGCCGACCTCCCCCTCCCCTTTAATCCACTATTGAAATATATACTGTAACCCTCACTCTGATGTTTTAAGTCATTACTTATTCATTCTTCTATAGGCCTATCTGTCATAGCACTGGAGTCTGGAACAACATACAACTTTTATTGTAATTGTAATTTCATTTATATGGCGATGGTGGTGATTAAGAGGATGATGATAGGAGGTGTCATAGTTTAGTGAGTGATGGAAGGACATCAAAATAAGCCCATCATAAATGAGGCCAGAGCAAGGGCATCAAAGATTTTTTTGAAAGGTGAGTGGAGAGAGGGGGAGGGGCATGTGTTTGTCTAAATTCATCTGAGCAAGACCATCTTGAGGTGCGAAAACTTCAGGAAATATTACCTCTAGATGACCAGAAAATGACATTTTTAGTAAAACTCATCACCATCATCACCTATCTCAAAATAAGGCACCAACAAATTTCTTATGATCTGTCAGGGATTTTCGGCAACCATAGAGATCTTATTAATATGTGCGATGCACCATAGAAATAAAGCCTAAAAGCATTGTCTTTGAGTAGGTACTTTACATGCTTCAAACCCGTGAGAAAATTTGAGGAAATAGTACCTCTAGATGGACGGAAATGACACTTTTATATAGTAAAATTCATTCATCATCACATCATCATTATATAGTCAAAATAAAGCGCCAACAAATTTCTCATGACAACTTAGGTCTAACTATAGCTTACTAAGCTTGAACTATACTATAATAATTATAAATATATAATAACAAATCACAACTCACAACTTACTTATTTCGCCTTTAGCACAATTTTCTTCGCTTTTTAATATCATTGCCGGTATCTATTATCAACATCGTCATCATCATAATTATTATTATTACTACTAGTAGTACTATAGTACAACATTTTTTAGAGCTTACAAAAGGATAAAAACCAAACTGAACCATACAATATCACATTTCTGTATCTGAAAAACCTGGCCTGGGATTTATGGATTTGAGATTTTGAAAAATCATGGAGGCGTATGTGTTATTATAGTAGGCCTATGTATGTGTGCTGATGCATATTTACATACGGTAGTTTAGAAGTAATAATTTTGAGTGATACCTGGAAAGAATTGTATTGGCTAGCAAGAACAAGGCTTTAAGATTTTAACATTGTGTACAAAGAAGGGGGAGGGGTGGAGCCGCGACTCCCACGGCTCCCCCCACCCATCCCCGTATACGTCACTGTCTGGTCAGTGTGTTAGGGTGAGACCTGTTTGAGACACAGTCCCAAAAATTAAAGACCATTTTTGGGACTGTGGTTTTGGTGGTCTTCAGCAGCTTTGGTCTCCAATTCGAATTCTTCTAATAAAGACCGGCACTAAAAATGGTTTTAAATATCACTACTGTATTTAGAGGGAAATTAGGAAATGGTATAGTAAATGTAAGATCATTTTATTCCAAATGCTTTGGAATAGATTTACAGTTACTGTATGCTGTTATTGATTCTTGATAAACCATTTTTGGGTATTCACGCATCAAGTCCTGTGCTCGTTCTGATACCTAAATCTCAATTACAATTACTAACAACATCGTCCTACTAAAACTATCAGTTATATGCCTTTTCAATTAAGCACTGTATACACAATACATCATCTTATGTTGTGTATTATTTTGATGTGTATAATAATATCATCATCATTATTTAAAAAAAAACTGTATTGAAGTCACTATATATTGTAATGCACTCTTTAATATTTGAAGGGATTTTTTTTAGTTTAGTTGGGTCTACCAAAACCATTACTACTAACACAATCGGTATTCAATATGGAGCATGTCATACACATCTGCACCAAAAACCAATATATATATATATTATAAAAGTAGCCTCTTATTCAAAGGGGAAATTTTCAATTTTCTGCCAAAATTATCAATGGGTGTCAAAGGGCCTGTTTCTACTGAGGAGAAAGAACAGAATCTCGTAAATCGAATCTCAGAATTCTTCTCGTTGGTCGAATCAACAATAAACTGCTTTCTATACGGATTGGTTTATATGTTTGTTTTAATATTACTTTTTACAGACGATGGTTGTAAAAAACAAGATCTTTTTTAGCCAAAGATCGTTGGCGGGCCGCCTGGGTCCCTTGAATCCGCCACTGGATACTTCAGCAGACCACATCAGCCCCACCATGGTTGGGGCTGAGGTAAGAAAATTTGTTATTATGGCACCTCTAGATGGCCGGAAATTACACTCTCATGCTTAAAATTTGAATATAATTTTCCATATATCTCCATTAAATTGAAAATTGAACAATTTAGCCTCCCACTCCCCCTTGAACGCGCCACAGATTTCCGAACAAAGTCGAAGTCGAGATTTTCCACGACCTCAATGAATTATTTATCATGAGTGTTATCCTTGATATGGGTTCCCCGACGAAAATTACCCTTCTATAAATAGACTAAAGTTATTTTTTCCACGATATATTTTAATTAATTTATATAATACACTTATATTACCTTATAATATAACCTCGTGTGGTGCAGTGATTAGGCCTATCCTTCAAATCTGGACAGAATACTTAAACTTCAGAAACGTGTTGTCATAATAATTAATTTATCTCCTTTTGCATCTCCTTCAGAACCTTTGTTTAAAGAACTAAATATTTAAAACATTATAGATTTGCATAGAGTACAAGTTTCTTCTTTTATGTTACAGTATGGTCAACTCCCAGCTTCTACACTTGCAATTTCTCAAATTTCTAAAAGCATTCATGACTATTATTTAAAGAATAAAAATTTACTTTGTTCCTTTTGTAAGACTCAGAAAAAGTTACGGTCTACTGACTCAAATTATGGAATAATATTGATGATAAATTAAAAATATGTATAAAAGTTAAATTATTTAGAAAACAGATGAAAATTATTTATTCAGAAATGTATCAATCATAACTTTTATTAAAATTATATTTAATACTTATTTACTTTTGTTCTTAATTTTAAATTATATTTTAGATGGAATCTTGTATTTAATTTCTCCACTGATTGAAAAATGTGTAATTGAATTAAAAACAAAATACCCTAATCAAGTAGAATTACCGTACATATGTTCTAACCTGGTTGGGATCAAATATGTCTTATGATTTACGCACAGCATTTTCACGGTAATGTGTTTTTTTCTCTTTGAGTATGCGTACGGTATCCATTTTTACACACACACACATACACACACACACACACACAAATAATAAACGCCCCCCTCGAATAAAGACCCGCATCAGGGCGTTTATTCAAATAACGGTAATTAATCGATTTAGAACCTACTATTTTAGTAAAAAATAGGCCTGCAATATAATTTTTGTTCCGGCCACGATGGATTGTGATTCTTCTACCCGACTGGATGGGGGTGCGGGGTGGAAAACTTTCGAGACATTTTAAGCGAGGCGCCGGACCATTCCCACCACGGGCCACCCTAGCGTATTTCACTTGTGTGTCCCCCTCCCGACCGATTTCAGACGCTGGCGCCGGTGTAGCATGAATTTTAGTTCCGTGCTAATTTTAGTATTTCGTGATCTGGATTATCAGAGCTTTCTTCACGGGGTAAACAATTATTAAATAAGTCTATGTATTCATTTAATTAAAATATTAAATAGTTTAATAATGAGTTTTAAAAAATTGGTTCCTGGTTCAATGCAAATAAGCTCCTAATTTATATTCAAAAGACTAACTATATTTTATTTCATTCACACCATAAAACTAAATTTTTCAAACTTTAGCATTATTTTTAATGAAAATCCTATAGAACGTAAATCAAATACTTCGTTTTTAGGAGTACCGTATTCATCGATGAAACTCTAAGTTGGAAATTACACCAAAATTATGTTGCAAGCAAAATATCAAAATCAATAGGCATAATAAACAGGCTTAAGTTATTCTTCCCACGCAACACTTTAATTACTTTGTACAATACTCTTATTCTTCCTTATTTGCAGTATTGTAACTTAATATGGGCCTGTGACTATTCTTCGAACATGGATAGATTACTTAAGCTACAAAAACGCGTTGTCAGAATTATTGATTTAGCTTCATTTGCATCGTCTTCTGAACCTCTGTTTAAAAAACTAAATATATTAAAAATTATGGATCTAAACAAACTACAAGTTGCGTCTTTTATGTTTCAATACATAAAAGGCCAACTCCCAACCTCTATATTAGCTTTATTTCATGATTATAAACCTATACACAGTTATTGCTTAAAAAACTTTACGTTCACTTTACGTTCCTTTTGTAAGACTAACTAAAAGCCAATTTTTTGTTTCTGTATACGGACCGAAATTATGGAATGATACTCATGTTAAGTTTAAAAATTGCAATAGTACCCACACTTTTAGAAAGCAGATGAAGAAATATTATTTAGAAATGTACCAAACTTAACTTTATTTAAATATTTTATTTTATATATATGTATGTGTATATGTATATATATATATATATATATATATATATATGTATATGTACTGTATAT
>NW_022731578.1:991691-1000610 GCF_011630105.1 Anneissia japonica | reverse complement strand
ATATATGTATGTATGTGTGTGTGTGTTTATATATATATATGTATATATATATATATATATATAATGTAGGTCTACTTGATATGCGTTTTTTTTATTAGTTTTTACTTTTTGTTTTGTCGGGGTCAAATTGAGACAAGCTTCGCTTCTATTTTTGATCCTAATTAAATAATTTTAATGTTGTCCACTTTATTTATCATTTGATGCATTTGATTAATTAATTGAATAAATGTTAATTGAATTGAATTGAATTGAATTACAAAAATAAAGTAACTAAAGTTTACACAATCGAGCATGTACCTTATGTTCAACTTAACTTCACAGATTAATTATCTAGCATAAACAATCATTAAAAAAATATGTAAAAGCTAATTTACGTTGAAAAAATCAAAAGTCACTTTACATCGAGAAACAGGGAGCATGATGGGAATGTTAGATGAAACTCAATTTCCTTTACAGCGACAGTAATTAGGCTAACAATAATACGACGGGAATAGGTTGGGTGAACAATAATAAGGCGGGAATAGATTGGTGTTCATATTACGTCCGCATAAGCAGTATAAGATAAAAAAGTGTATTGACATTTACTGGCAGTTCGTTGGTCGAGTTATTCGAAGTTCTGCGCTCAACTGTTAGTTCGCCTACGTGTTCTGTAAAGTTATTCACTGGTTTTTACCTTGAATTTGCGTGTAGTGTATGTGTAAACATACCGGTACAGCTTCCTTTTTTATATATTTTGTCTCAATAGAAATAAGGAGCAGGAGCGCATGTCCGTACGACTGTTGTCACGACTATTTCTTTTTTTGGACCATTATTTACTTACTTATTGAACATTTTTACAGTACAGGGGTGTTTTTTTTAAATTACACTTGTAGGCCTGGGAACAATTAAATATAAATTAATAGGTCTACCTGTAAATTGAATAAAATAAATACAAATAAAATATATAGCATAGCGCTGTTGAGATATTGTTTTGGGGGCGTCAGTCTGGAATGGTTTCCTCACGATTCTTTATTAAACGGTTCTTCCTAGTACTGTATAGCAAAAGCATTATATAGATGTAAGGGTTTTGTATTGAAAGTCCTAGCTAATTATGCTTTTTGGCATTTAAATTGATGAAAATAAAATACGGTACCGTATTACATTTGAACATTTAATTGATTGATATATAGGTGGATGCACCATTGGAGACTGGACAATTAAGACACTAGGCTAATCTATTTAATTTGATAAGGTACCGGCATAGGATAAAGAAATCAATCAAGCTTAATGAAAAAATTTAAAATTTAAAGCTTCTTTGTTAATATTCCTATCAATTTCACAATTCATATATTTTCTGATCAACAACATTTTGGACAAAAAAAAAAGAATTTAGATTGTTTGGTTATGTCAATGGAAAAATTCATATTAATATTATAGTTATAACGTGTTGAAATGCGCTTGCTGAGTATGTGACACAAAGATGAAAGAATGTTTCCATACTTTTTTAGGTATGTCAAATCGAAGCACACCTAAAAGTATTAGAGACTAGATTGGCAATCCAGTGGCATTTTTCAACAGTATACGGTACTACACAACATTATATTCTGTTGATTTTACAAAACATAAGGCATCACAGAAAAATTAGCCTTGTTCGAACGTATTTCCTCGCCCATGGTTCAGTTGGTAAAACCAAGTATTCTCGGATAAGAACTTAAAATGGAGTCCAGTGTTAGTACATATCTGGTTCGTGTGCACTTTAATTAAAACCCATTTCATACTTTTCGGAAGAGTAGGGGGGTTACTCCGATGCTATGGTTCATTTCAGCCCCTGTCGTTGTTGAATGATGTGAATGTAGCCGGAAGAGCCTCTTTACGGCGACTAAGGTAGTCACGGTCCACGCCCCTACGCAATTCAGCACAATAAATAAATAACGCTGAAAGTTATGGGTTATCCTTCTACCTTTACTGATTTATATAAATGTAGTTTTAAAGCTTAAATATAGTAGAACCTCTATTAAGGGGAAACCTTCGGGGCCAAAAATTGTCCCTAGAATAGGAGTGTCCCTTGAATATGGTACCCATATTCCAAGAACACTAACCAGAAACATGAAATTGTCCCCTTAATAGGGGTTTTAGGTATGCTTTCGTATAATGATGACATAGACTCTTTATAATTTTATTTTAATTGACCTAAAAATGAGTTTCAGTTTAATTATAACTAATCTATAACAATAATTTGCAATGCAAAAAATAATTCATTTAAGATATGAAATTAACAGATATGTAATTTAAACTACAACATTTGTGTCCCATATTGTTTCTTGATTCGAATGCAATGTTAATGACCAAATATTCTTTTTTAAAATATTGAGCTTTCTATGGACGGACAAGATAGAATACTATTATAAATGTTCCAACTTAGAAATCAGGGTGCAGGTTGTCGGATAGATTAGAATCCTATATCAAATAATGGTCAAAATTGACAAGATTTTGTTTACACGAAGTAACACATGCACTAAGCAAACAATTCCCATTCTAAGGATGGAAACAATTCTGGTTTGATGTTAAGTTTATCGCTCAAAAGGTGTCAAAATATAAATTTGAACGATTTTTTCCTTATTTTGTGACTACTGTAGTTGTTTTGATACAATAAAAAAGTGTCCCCTTAATAGTTTACACACTCAACTAACTCCATGACCGGGCCTACTAATTAAATACGACTTGGAGACATCGGACAATTGGCAAATGTTATTTACATTTTATATTTTGAAGAAGGAATACAAATTGTGAAATCAAGATTGACGGGAAAAAAATGAGTTTACAGTTTTAGTGTTTGCTATGTAAAATTAACCACTCACACCACAGAAAATGTTGAAATCAAGAAAAATTAAATTCTTTGAAATTGACTACCGAGAAAGTGAAAACAGAATTTTAAACTAATTGCTACTTTTTTCTTCGGATTTTTCAAATACAGTAGGCATATACTTCAAAAGAATACTTTATGGATTCAGAAACTTGCTTAAATTCGCACAAACTAGACCACATTCGTATTTAATATATACAATTTATACAACTGATACTGGTGGTTAAGATGCTTGCCTTCCAGTCCCAGGGCCCCGAGTTAAATAGCAAACTGCTTCCTCTGGGCCTGGGATGTGTGTGTTTGTCTTGAGATGGTATGTTTTTAAATGCGGACCTTCTCTAGTTTTTGGGCGGTTCGTCGTGACCCCCTTAACCTCCCCCCTTCTCCCACGCTACAGCCTGAATCATACTTAAAGGCATATTAAAATTGTAAAAACAATGAATCTGATGGAAAATTGGCATGCAAACGAAATTGATTGGCGATTATATTGGTCCAGCCATAACCGCTTCCTACGGCCTTGATCTAGAGGTGCCAATTCTTGAAATTTTCTCACCACATCTAAAAAGGCAAGTAGGTAAAGGGGTGTGGCAGTGAACGTGTTAAACTCATTTTTGCATTATATCAATTCATGGGTTTTGTATTGAAATAATAATAATTTATTGACATATACACCATTTATATCGGTGGCACTCAGCAGGTGGTTGATCAGACACCTTAACTAATACAAATGTAATCTTAACAAAACAAATCCGAAGTCTAATTTGCATAATCACCCTATATAAATGTATACGAGATATGAGACTGACTGCATTTGACCTTAAGTTGATAGCGGAGTCGACGAGGGTAACACAGCACTGTGTTGAAAGCGGAAACAATTATTGCTGCGAAGCAGCCAATTCATATTCTTGACAGCAATTTGACCTCTGAAAGGTCATTGTTTGTCAAAAAAAAAAATGGCCTAAGACAACTGAAAAGCGGAGTTTCCTTCTTTCGTTCTGCCGGGTAAAATCAATTACTTTAGGCGACGTTTGTAGACTAACCTACTCGTACCAATGTCCGCATGTCGCGACGCTGGAGTACTATTCAGCGTTTTTACTTGTTTTCTAGGTTTCCTATTTCTACGTTTAATCGGCTCATGTCTCAGCCACAATATTTTGAGGCCAATATTATTTACGAACCCAGTTAAACTTATTTACTAGCCTATTTCAACGTGCTGATTATTACATTTAGGCGACGCTTGTTTTAGACTGGTATAGTGTTTTGGAAATAAATACCATTTTATACACATGCGCAGATCGATTCGCCAGCAGCGAGTCATCGCCAGCAGAGAGATGTCACTGCAGCAAAACACTATTGTACACGATACCAACGCTGTTCTAATATAGACAATGGGTCGTGCTCATATTATTTGTTATATTTTTATTATTCATTATTTTCACTTGACTCGCGTAAATAATTTTGTTTGAAGAACATTTTATGCAATTGTACTTCGCAGCACTTCACTTGCAATTTCTAGTATTAAAATTTAATTGTATAGAGCATTGTTGGCGACATTGAATACATTATTTTCAAACGTTTCATAAAAACTATAGATCAGAGAATGAAATATACTTTTATCTTAAAGTGCTAAATTGATGAGTATATATTCTAATTCTGTCATTTTACAACTAAAATGTGTCAGAACCCACTTTCCTATAATTATCTCCCTGTATATCGAACAACCTATACAGTATACAGTTTTAAGTAATTTAACTTGGCTCTTTGTTGTATATACTGTATTCAGCACTTGTAATGCATGAATGTTATTTCGTTGACGATTTCATTATGTTTTATTGTAAGCCTATTTGTTTCTAACTGCATTTTATGAGAAAATTTTAGCATTTCATTTTTATATATTTTATACACCCTCAAAGTATTGTATTCTCATTGTAATTGTTTTGTTGTATTAAAATTGAATAAAATAAATAAAAATAGAACATACCACAATTTTGAGTGAATTCTGTCCAAAGCTAATTTAGAGGCATAAGCAGAGCCGTATATTAAACACTTAACATTTAAAGTTAATAGGACATAACAAAACAGGTTATGATGAACCAGGCCTACATTTTTAGAAAAATCTCAACATTAGGACCATTATCTTTTTGAACATTGGCAAACAATTTTGGCAATATTATCAAGTTCAATTTCCAATCAATTTTTAATAGTTTGCATTAAATTTATTCATTAATCATGTAATTAAAACATTAAAACATCAGGACATAAGAAAGGCAAAAGTGCAACAAACAACCCTTAATAGGATAAGCCATAAAAAGTAACAACTACGTATTTCCACGTGGTTCCCATAAAAACGATTTCAAATTGAATAAACAAGGGAGTAAAGAACAAAACACAGCAAAAAGCAAAACAAAACACAGACAACGTCTAAAAAAAAAAAAAAATGCAATGAAATATTCAGTAAGAAGTTGGCCTAAACATACGGTAGTGTTTTAAAAAATTGATATGCAGAGAGGTGTATAGCGTCCTACCAACAAGTTTGATGCCTAAAGGCCAACTCAGACAGCGTCGGCCGACGCAGTCCAACGCGATTTGTTGTCGCGTCGGGTCTGTGTGAGTTGAACGCAGATGCGATGGTGTGCGTCGGGGGCAGTCGCGTAGTAGAATATTAAACATGTTTAATATTTCTCACGACGGCTTAAGACTGTCCCCGACGATAAATCGGGTCGGGCTGCGTCGGCCGACGCTGTCTGAGTTGGCCTTAACGTTTACTGGCGTTATTCATTATCAAAAACAAACATTATTATACTATAATACAGTATAATACCACTACCCTTCTTATTAATTTTTTGTTTTCCCACTCACGGCATATTTCTACTCTGATTGGCTGAAAATGAAAGAGTCACTCATACGTCACGATGCAACACCTGGCTGCGAACAGGCGGTAACATGGATAATCTTCGCGCTGCTGTTGCAGCAGTGATAATAATTAATTCAGCGTTGCGATTAGTCTGGGTTCTAGGCCCTAATTTTAGGTTACTCACTCTTTATTGCACTTAGTGCGCGCCATACCTAATTTAATTGGCGTCCCATACTCAATTTCTTTTTTTTTCGAATTTCCGTCTATCTCGTTGGTGGCGCTGTCCAGAATGAGAAAAATAATAACAAATAAGAGACTTGTGGCAAGTCTACGTTGCGATTTGAAGCCTTAAAAAGACTAAAAACATTAAAAATCGTATTTTTCTGCTTGTTTTCACGGTTTCAAGTTGTTCCAAATACAAGTTCACCCCATTAATAACGATCGGTCGTTAGTTTCAAACAAAGGAAATATTTATGCACTGTATTATAAGGGTCATAAAATTAGAGTGGAACTTAATTTATCGACGAACCCAAAATTTTCGCTTAAACGAGAATTTAGGTGTGGAACCTAATTTCTCGATGGTACCCGAATTTTCGTGACACCGGCCACTGTTCATCGCGCATTCGCGGCGCTATTTAAAAATGGGCTCCCAGTGGGAGCGTGTCTAATTAGACACACGCTCCCGCTGGGACACACGCTCCCGCTGGGAGCCTATTTTTCATTCCATATGGAACATTCCATATGGAATGAAAAATAGAAATTAATACATTAATGTATTATTTTTTATTGACTACTTTTAACTCATCCATGCTGCCTTTGTTGTTTTCACTTGAACGTTAAATAAATGTACAAGTAGGCTAGTATACTGGATTTTTGAAGAGGTCTTTTCTAGCAGCTTTCTGTGTTGGGCAATCCAATTGATAACTTACGGCAGGGACGGATACAGTCCGGTAAGAAAAAAGGGGAGGAGTGAATGTGCAAGCTAAGTAAAAGTCTCAGGAAAGAGCTTTGGTAGGGGTTAAGGGCTTCGCGCTGAGGCCTTATTCCCTTATCAGCTACACATTAGCTGAGACAACTATTAGAACCGCAACTTGTATAGTTTTCTCAGATATTAGTCATCCTTGGAATATTGCATTATACTACGAGGTACAGACCCAGCAATAATATCTTACCAGCAGCAGACACAAACAAACAAATAATAAACATAAGCAAATCATAAAAACACGCCTAACCAGTAACAAATCTTCCTACTGCACATCAACACTGCTATAGAATGTTATCAATAAACTGTTACCCTAGAAATAGGTGCATCCATCTCAATCCACGCCAACGGTGTAGAAAGCTGTGACAGCAACACATTTTAAACATGAAATCATTTGGGCGTAATAATAGCAACGTTTTGAAAAAATATTTCTCTAGAATTCTTCTATGATCATTATTAAACACCTAGATATAAATATTGAATAAAATACTTTAATGAGTAAATTATTCGACATTCTATTCTGACAAAACGTTCACAGGGTTTCACCTAAACCATAGAGTTCGCCTATCATGGCTAGGCTCAATGCAAAATGTGCTTATAGAAAACTGACCATTCGCGCCCTCCTTTAATAATAATTTATTGAACTTACACTTTTGTTACAGTGGCACTCGTCAATTGACGGTGCGTTCAAGACCAACAAAATTACTAAAAAAGAAGTTACATTAAAAAAAAATAGAAAAAGCACAAGCACAACATTTGAACGCCCCTTCTTATCATAACTTAACAATTAAACTTAAATTAAACTACTTAAAGGATATAAATACAAAGTGCAGCAATACAGACTTACTTTTCTGTACAGTACTGTGGGCCTAAACTTACACACACACACACGCACACCTACACCTACACACACACACACACACACACACAACACCTAGGTAAACACGATCCAATAAGAGAAATATTGAGGAGAATGGTAATTTGTAAAATGACAGGCCCTTTTTTCAACCAATCAATATAAAACTTACATCAAAAGAATCTATGCATAATAATGTTTCTTTCTAGCAAGTGTACAAGAAGCTTTTCTATTGATGAATGTTCAACAAAGCGATTTGAAGACAACAGAACCCTCTGAAAATCTATAAAAATGGCCCTTTTACACGGGCCCCGGTCATTGTAGTTGCTTAAGAAATTAAGCTTTTGAAATTCAAATAAAAACAACAAGTTGCCTAAATAACTGAACTATAACATATCAAAGAATAATCTGACAAAATGTAGTGGAGAACGGACGATGTAAACACAAAAATTAGCCATTTAACACGAAAATACCAGACCGCGGACAGCGTGCCTCCCGCTGTGCGAGGAGCTTGGTCAAAAAGGTTGAGCATAAGATCCATATGTACTTTTTACAAAAAGGGGTGGCGTACGCCCCTTACTCCTCCCTCTAAATCCGCCACTGACTTACGGTACTAAAACTAAGACAGGTAGGTCATTGTAGCTCATGATTCATCCCATCATTCCTCCATACCGGATTTACTCTTACAAAGTAAAGTGCAAGATCATCCACAAGGGGCAGTAGACACAAAACAACGGAAGTACTATTATTGTATTAATACTGTATTGTACCATGATTGTACCACATTCATATTGTGGCGGGTATTTAATATGCAAGCACAATTAGAAGGCATACACAAAACAGGAAAGCATGGACCTAATTATGAAAGTTAACCGACAGAATTGTATACATGTAGTAGGTAGACAATGTAACCTTTGTACATCAATTTTCTAGGACCATTGCTTATAGAAATTCACCTGTAAGTCTATTTCCTCGTGTGTGGACCAAACTCCCTGCTGATGTGAGGAACTCAATAGTACTAAAATATCTTACCATAGAGAAAATAGATCTTACCAACTCTCTCATGGACATTCAAAACTATTTTTCTGACAAAGATTTCTAAATTCTTCTTTTTACTGACTTTATATATTTATTAATTATTGTATCTACACTGTTGAAATTTATTTAATTAGTATACCATTAAGTTTATATGAACCTACCATTAATACTAAACTAATCTGTAATAAGATAATTTCGGTAATTTTCTCCTTATATAAATTATTTATCAGTTATTACATACTAACTAAGAGCAATTTTGAATTTTTTTTTTTTTTTTTTTTTTTTTTGATAGGCCTATTTCTGCTATTTATTGTATTTTATTTAAATGCCTTTTATGTTTTTTTTTT
>NW_022731578.1:991242-991616 GCF_011630105.1 Anneissia japonica | reverse complement strand
AGAGCTTTTGTGTTTTTAGTACATTTTGATGGTAAAATATTAGATATTAAAAGGCCTATTCCAGAAAGCCTATGAAGTCATTCAGGCGTAATGACCGGTAACCTACGTATGTTGACAACAGAGAGCGCCACCTGGCGTTGTGATGACACAACTGTGGTACTCTATACAGAACTTTGTGCTGATGAAACAAATCTTTGCATGATTATTGGGAGAAGGTATTTTGTCGTCTATGTTCACCCATGAATAAATATTACCGCGCCGGTAAATAGTGACCATGCCAGAATATTGTTATATTGCTTTTTGCCTGCTTTTAAGAGATGTTTTAATGTTCAGCTGAAAAGCCAAGATTGTCATGGGAGGGGGTAGTGTGTGGG
>NW_022731578.1:982628-991049 GCF_011630105.1 Anneissia japonica | reverse complement strand
GGGGGAGGGGGCAATATGTTTTCTCATAGCAGACCAGAGATGCAATTTAAGACAGAGACATATACAAGGAGATTGGAAACGACCTGAGAATTTCCTTTGTTCTTCCATTCCGGCAATTCGTTGAGTGTGCATGCTTTTGATATGCAAATCCAGTCAACCAAACACTGTTGCATCCAAGCGAATGCTTACATGCGCATGCTCAGTTTATAATCACTGAGCCATGTCAATGAAAAGAACTACCGAATAGGCTTGCCTGACATCGTAGCCGAACTTGTTTGCAGCCGAAACGGCCTGCCCGTAGGCCTATAATGGCTAGGCCACAATGTAAGCCTAAACTAGGTCGTTATTTAAGGCAGTATTTCATATTTATAATCATGTAATCCATAAAGATGTTTAATATAGGTACAAACAGGTTTAGCTAAGTCTGTAATCTTTCAGTATATTACCTGTCAATGTGTTCATGAATATTAGAGAAAAGTGTATTTTAATAGCTGATTTCCAACATTCAATTGCTCAAAAAGCAGTAATTAATATGAAAATATGTCAATTGGACTGTATGTACTTATTCTCTGATTCTGAACGTGACTTACTAGGTACACAAAAAAATACATTTTGATTAAATGATTTCAGAACATATATGTGCTTATAAATGTGTGTAAACTGTGCCTGTACTATGGATTTAGTGTGTTTCTTCAATTCAGGCATTTCACCGAGTGTCGGGACCCGGTTAGGCCTAGCCCATGACGGCTGAGAGGGAGGGATTGCCGAATTAGCCTATTGTACCCTTATGTACGCATACCATCAAACATTTAAATTGTAATATATGCATTTATGTATCTTACGTACCTTTCAAAGAAATTGTCAAATTAAAAGTTTAAATATTAAAAAAAAAATATTATATGTCCAATACCACCATGAAAATATCCGCTTGTCTTGTGTGTGCCGCCGGCAATGCTTATTCGGTCTTTGAGGAACACAAGCAATTCCACCGCTGCGAGGTGTCAGTTCTTGGAGTTGTCTCTGCAATGTTACTGAATAAACCAATACTGGAGACGTTTTCAGGCTTTTCTTCTTTATTTAGAACAATTCTCATCCATGATCTTCATCATGTACACAACCTTTTCCTTATGGTTGCTCTACAGTACGTCCAGTGACATCAATATATTACAGTATTGATCGTGATAAGCGCATGGATAAGCGAATGCCCTGCGTCAACTTCATTTAAGTGATTGGGGGGGGGGGAACTGGGCGGAAAACAGATTTTGCAATCTATCTTACCCCTCACTTAATTATCGAGCCCCTATTTTATTTCAAGGCTCCTCAGTCCAAGATACACCATTGTGTAAGAGAAATATTATTTATCTCAGTCCATTGGTGAGGTTTTTTTTTCATAAATTAAATTTTTACTTAAAAGTATTTAACAAAACACAGAATAGTCCCACAGTAAAGCAACACATATTAAACTATATATTTTTGAAGTTGATTTAACTCAGATTCAGAAAAGGTATACCACATATATTTATTGAATATAAAAAGGTGTGATAGGAGTTCATTGTGAATGGTGAATTAGGTTAACATTTAGCCATAGAAATGAGATATGTTTCTCATCAATCTCCTGAAGTGTTGATTTTGTGGCAGCTCCTATGTCAAATTAATCAAACTACCTCATATTCTGAATGAATAATAACATTTACAAACTATCATATTGCTCAGTTGCAACACAGTGTACAGAATAATAATATAGAGAGATAAAGCAATTCAATTCAATTTAACTTTTATTTCGGAATTGCATATCCATAGAACGTTCTTGAAAGTGGGGGGAATTTCAAAAGGTAATAAATTGAGTATGTGAGCGAAGCGAGCATCTAGGTTTAGGGCCAGGGCCCCTAGGCTGGGGGGGGGGGGCTGCCAGGGAAACCTGGTAGGGGCTACGGATATATTTGATGAATTGTTTAATTTAATTTTTTATTTTATAGGCATCAAGCTATGTCTGTAACAATATGAATTATTTATTATGTGGGAGGTATCCTTGACATGGTACTCCCTTACGATACCTTCTTTTTTTCCCCCGACTTATAAATATTACCTTTCTAGGAGCCAGGAAATGGTACTTGAGTCTAAGAAGTCGAAATAAAGGAGGCCCAGGCAGGGACTTGCACAGATAGATAGTGTCCACCTGCCTCAGCCCCAGGGTTGCCATTTGGCCTTTTTGGCATCCAGATTCCTCAAATCTGGCCGTATAAAAATTTGCCTGGACGTAATGTTTGAAAAGTCACGGATAAACTATATTTGGCCGAATTTCTGAAAAGTATTTCAATATAGGCCTAATATAGACGTAGACTTGATTTGGATATGTTGTTTTTGTACAAAAGCTTATGTAAATTCTATATTTGATTCTAATCGTGTACTTTTCTTTACATTGGACGTTCCTAGTTGTACTCGCACTAAACACTAATCTATGTTCCCTCTTTGGCTGAGTTGACGTAAGAGATTTTATTTAAAAGATTAGCAATTAGGCCTACATTTAATAATTTAAATTGTTCGGATGAAATATATATTTTTTCATTTAAGCTTCAAGACAGTTCAATGCAAGTTTATACCACATATTGTGTGTCTTTGTATAGTTCCAAGCTAGTGGAGGTTTCTATCTCTTTTGGTTGAGAATTGAATAAAATAAAATAAATTAAATACTTTAATTAATTTATTATTACCCACTTGAATTGTATAGGTGCTTCAGGGTTTTTTATAAGCACCATATAAATGCTCGATGTGATCATTTGGATCCGATGGCACCTCCAATTTCAAGCAAGTGAATTGCAGACTTCTTTGAAGTTTCTCTGGAGATAGGTGTACATGAGAATCATGAAGATGATGATTCAGTGATAGCGACATTGATTTATTGTTTTAAGTAATGCAACTATAACATTCAGAGGCGAATTTACAAAGTTTAGATCAAAAGTAGTTATTAAAGTTTTTATTCGTTTGTTTTACTTATCTAATGTAACTTCCATTATAATTAGATTATATATATATTAAGAAGATTCGATAAACAGGCCATTAAATTTATTGCTATAGATCGCCTACAGTGTACCTTATTTATTACATTTAAATAAAATTTAGATCAATAATGTGATTTTAAATAGGCCTACATGCTAGCAACTGATTAAAGAACATATTTAATATACAGAGCACCCTCCAATTTGAGACCTCTAATTCGAGACCACTTTTTCGAAGACAATCAATTAACAATCTTCAATAGCTATTAACTCTATGCTAACTCTGTCTCTGTGGAGACCGAACCCCTAAACCACCCCAAATTTTCAGGTCCCAAATGTGGTCTCGAATTGGAGGGCGAGCTGTTACGGTACATGTATTATGAGGTAGCATGGGCATTTAATTTATGGTGATAAATTATAAGAACAAAAACAGTGAAAGATTAACACAGATTGTTCTGTGTATATCGATTCATTTTAATTTCTTAAATGAATATTATGTATCCACCTGTTGTCTTCTAATCGGATTAAAATCTGGCTGAATTTTGGCCGATATCGACAAAAAGTTTGGCAGAATTTGGCCGTGAGATGGCGTGTGTTTGGCCGTGAAACCTGTTGACTATCTGGCAACCCTGCTCAGCCCCACCATGGTTGGGGCTGAGGTAATGAAAAATTATGATTATAGAACCTCTAGATGGCTGGAAATGGCACTCTCAGATTTAAATTTGAATATAATTTTCTGTTTTCTCCATCTTTTTAAATAATTTTGAAAAATTTAGGAGGGTGGGGGCTCGTGTCGGTTGGACTCTGCCTCTGTTTAATATAACATTTGACCTAGCCTATCATTTTGTTTCACAAATGACTAATTTGTAATGTCAAACGAAAAGCTTTTTTACTACAGTTTTTATTATATAATGTACTATAAATTCTGTAGTTCAACTTCAGAGAACTTTATTTTAATAAATGGCCTAATTAAGTATCTTATTGTTTTTTATTACTGTGCCTATATACAAAATTTACGCAAGGCGGCTGAGCAATTTCATTGTTCTTCATGCTCGAGACATGCGTTTTATATACTTTAATCAATATGGTACACACTGGTTGCCCAACTCGAAAAGAAAACTTGTAATGTTTGTTTGAAAATGGAAAAAAAAATCTATATTGTATTATAATAATAGGTCGATTTAAGGCAAAAATAAACAAGGTCTCTAAGCACCAACAAAAAAAATATAATGATAATAATGACATTGTATAGCGTTCGTTAACAATAGTTTTCACTGGTGCTGGTTGGAGTCACAAAGGTTGGGGGGGCCAGGCCCCCCCAATAGAAAAAGTGGAGGGGCCAATTGCTTTCCCCTCTTCCACTGCATTTCTCCACAGCATGAAACACAAATCACACGAAAAGAAAGAAATAGATTCAGGATTTGCATCATATCCTCTATCACATATCATAAACAGTCATGGAGGACAAAGATAATATACCTTTATAATAGGTCTATTGTGATGATACATGAGATAATGTCATACTCTTAATATTATTCATCTATTTGAAAAATATACTGGTAATGCTTTAATTTCTTATAATTTAATTCCTTGTCATGCATTCAAATTGCCTATACTGTATAATTATATAAATTATGAATGGCCAAAAAGAGAAATCTGCAGTATGTGAACAAAATTGCCAATTAAAACCTGGACCTGCTCTGTATACAGAGGACCACCTGGGCCATTGAGTCTTTCATTGGAAGTTTTAATCTGATTGGAGGCAATTGAAGTCACACTCTATGGTATGCCAATACAACACATAATATGAGTAATATTTGTATTTTAATGTTCAATAAATTGAATAAAATGTTTTTTTTTAATTATTTTGTTTACAATAATCTGTATGTCATAACCTTATTTTTTGTTTCTACATTTTTGTTCAGATATGAATTTGGCTGCATATTTACCAAAGGTAGGTCTCATCTTGGGAGGGTAGATGCAGTTAAGTGGGTTAAAATACTAATTATCATTAAGTTTACATTGGAATAGGGAGTTCCACATACTCTTTGTTGACACCCACTAGGCAGTGGGGGCTCTAGGGTACGTTTTCTGTTGGGGGTGGGGCTAAGCTGTCCAACAGGGGAGGGTTTGGTGTGTCCCCCTCCCAAATAAGGTTTTTTTTAAATAGGTACTTCTGATTGGCCGGAAATGGCACTCTTCGACTGTGAAAAAGACATGTTTTGGCTTGGTGTAGGCCTATTTTCCAATTTTGTTTTGGTCCAACTGCCCGATGAGTTCGGCCGGTGGGGGGCTTGACTTAAGCCACCTGGCGCCTGCTGGTGCCGGCACTGCCCCTAGGCCTAAACCAGCCTACACCCTTGCTATGATTTACTTTCCACTTCTAGATATCGTGTATTAATAATGTACAAAACTAGAAACATTTATTGTTTGACAATAAATGGAACTAACAGAAAGTCTTTCTTCAGTTTTGTTTTTTGTACTAGTTTAAATGTTTTATTTTAATAATAAATATTAATATTTCTATTAATTTACACTATTGTTTTAATTTAAGGTTAAACACATCTTTCTATTATTAAATTGTTTTGTTGTTGTTGAGTTGGTATATAAATTTTAACATTTGAGACTTGGTGTAATGCATGCACTAGGGTATCTTCCATCCAGGAAAGCCAAGCATGCACTGCGCTGGCTGACCTTTGGCCAAAAAATCCATCGTTGAATTAAATCACATCAGTCAACAACCGTGGGTACAGAGTCACTTGCTGTTGTATGTAGATAATTAACAAATTTTGAAATATACTTTATTATTTTTTTGTTACTTTTCTACAATTATATTATTAGACCTTAAATGGCATGTTGCTTGTGGTGACGTTATATGGCTCTCTCTGTGTTGTTGTACTTCTATCTGTAACAATTTACTCATCTCAAGTTGCCGTCCCATGTAACGACGGTCGATGTCTTCATAGTCAACATTTGTTTGTGAAGCAACTGACTGTCGATTCACTGAATCAACTTGATTATGTTAATGCAAGTCAGGCCACTGATGCCATGGTAACTAATGAGGAGCAGAGTGGATACGTTGCTTTGCCAGGCTTAGAGGTAATGAATGAAAAGTTAAGGTGAGCAGTGGCGTACTAGAATTGACATGTAGACGATGATGTGGGGAGTGCTCAAGGTTAAGTGGAGGGCTTGATAATTGATTAAGGGGCTGATATGGGGGTTGTTGTTTACTTAAGCGTTGTTATATTTCAACAAATTTCCATTGTGGGGAAGGCACATTGGAATGCAGTCTTTTCTTGGAGGGGCATACGCCCTCTCGTAAGTACGCCACTGAAAATGATGGTGATGATGACAAACACTAGATGATGATGTTGAATTAAAATATGAATTAATTAATTTGTTCAATAAATAAATAAATGTGACTTTATTATGGTGTATAGTACAAAGCTAATAATAATAATGGTCGACCACTAACCTGTCTCTTATACACATCTAGATGTGTATAAGAGACAGCAATATTCCAGCTCTACAATAGCCATTCGTTGTTTATTCATCCACCAGTCCTGATTTAACAACATGTCCGAACAACACACGAGGTATGCTAGTCTTGTAGTCCAGACACTACATGAGCATTTAAAGTTTAGGTGTATAAGAACCACGTTTTGAGAAAATCAGCCTCAAAGATAAACTAACCTGTACAAGTAATATGACTAGAATTACAGAATATGTGCAGAGAACACTGTTTTGGCAAGAAAATTCACTTACAAAGTATACAATCATAAAATACAAGTATCAAGTTATTCAAAAACATTGAAATCAAAATTTTGTAAAATGTTGACTTTGACCTATTTTGGTGAGTATCTCAATATGATTTCACCAACGATGCGTCTCATTTCGTGGTGAGACCTCACATTTATGTTCTCCATCAAATGTCAAAGACATGTAACATGATTACAAATAATATAGTATGGTCTTTTTCTCAGCCACTGTCTCTTCATTGTTCTGAATGTTCATTTGTAACCAGCTCAGGACGGTTAAAAGGAGAAGGGGCAGGTAAGGAGATAGATGAAGCATCATGCGTAATACGTATGAATGCAGCCCCGATAGACGGCTACGAGGACGATGTTGGTAGAAAAACTACTTTCCGAATCATAGGGCACCGTAATTTTCCTCGGATGTTGAACTCTGAGGCTAGGAGAAAATACCACTTAATCAACAGTACAACCAAAGCTGATAATATAGTTGTTGTGTGGCTGTATGCTGTGGACTTTAATCCTAAAAGGAACCCAGCAAGAAGATGGGCAGCAGCCATGGCTAAGAAATACCGTGATACAAATTTTTACATGGCAAACTACAAAACTATGCTACAGAATGAAGAAATCTTCCAAGCAGAACTTGGTATTTCCAGGTAAAAACAGATTTTAATCATTATATGTGGCAAAGACAAGCCAAACCAGTCACTGGTCGCAAATTGTGTTTCAGAGAATTTAGCAAAAACATGCTAGAATGTAAAATTTTTTTAATCTATTTTATTTCACTAAACTAAGGTTTATGTATCTGTACATCATGCTGTGCTGTTATTTTTCTCAATTTCAATGTTAAAACAACACTTTTTAATGATTTTATGATAGTTTCTGCATGAGAAATGCCTGAAATCATAAACTTTGAAGGCTGATTTCTCATATATTGTTCTTCAAACAGCTGCACGCTTAAATGCTTGTAACTTCATAAGGAAATATTGGATTTGAACGATTTTTTACCATTTTATAGCTATTATTTTACTCTCTAACCCTGTATTAATAACTCAAAATCTATTTTTGCGATGAGTGACTGGTTTGGCTTGTCTTTGCCACATATTTAATTAAGTTAAAGTGTGGAAATTAATATATTATAATATTATGATTTATATACTAAATGCATTGTAAGCTCAGTAATTATATTATATCATTGAAGGGAGTTTCTGTTAACACTGTTGAATAAATATAATATAAATCATCAAAGGTTAAACACTGTATATGTACCTTTCATGATTTATATTATATTATATCATTAAGTGCTGTTTCAAAATTGGAGTTTAATCATCATAATTTTTTGTATTCAATTCAGAAAAGAAACCAACACATGGTTAACCACTGGTTGGAATAGTATGCTATTTGCACTTGATGTCTGTAAGAAAGTAACGGTTTATGGAATGATATATGAGGATTTCTGCAAGTAAGGGACTTTCATCTGCTCAGTAATTTCTAATTATTTGAAAAACAAATATTTGGCAAATGCTAATATCCCTCGCATGTCGTATGAATGATTTATCAGTTTATTGACATGAGCCACATTTCATACCGTTAATTGCAAGTAAAGCTTCGTTTCCATACAATCGCTACACTGTTGCTACAGTGTTTTTAGTGCATTCGATGTACTGCATACC
>NW_022731578.1:959969-982600 GCF_011630105.1 Anneissia japonica | reverse complement strand
CATTTACTGGGTATATTTTCAAGGACTTGGTAGCACAAGTGTGGGAAATATGGGGGGTGGGAGTTGCAGCATTTATGGGGTATACTTGCAAGGTATTTTGTAGTACAAGCGTGGGAAATATTGGGGAGGCGGGGGAGTTGCAGCATTTTAATTATGGGGTAAACTTGTGAGAAATTTGTAGCACAAGTATGGGAATTGACTGGGGTGAAATTGGCCTATCCTGTGTCAAAGTGCCACAATTTTTTGCACGATGTTAGCGGGAATTTCAAGGTAGACTGGGTGCTAAGCCTACCTTTGGTACAGCCACGAGATCGCAGAACAGTTTTTGCCATCGGGAACCAGTAAAATTGTGCCCTATCTGGCACTATAGAGTGGCTTTTTTCCTGTCTATTAGAGCACAATGCGATTTTGTTAAATGGTAGTCAATAAGTCCATAACAATTTTCAGTAAAATACATACGGCAAGTATCTCATTTCTTGAAGTGGCTGCGGCACCCCCATTGGTTGGTAGCAGTCCCAGATGCAATCGAAAAGGCTTCTCAATTCAACCAACCAATCAGCATCACCGAACAGTGGTGGCGCAATCGGGGGTTTTTTTTATGGGCCATCGACCACCTCTTGGCGCGAACCACTCCGTCGGACATGTTGAACCCCTTGTCAGCAAATTTCTGGCGCCACCGCTGTCACTGAAAGCTGTTGGTGATAGTGTGTAGCAATTGTATGGAAACGAAACTTACTCTCACTCTCTCTAAGAGTTATTGATTAAGCACTTCCCTACTCATAATAACAATTATCATATCACCATCATCATCATCATCATTGCTATCACTCTAAATAATAATAATCATTATCATGAAAGTATTAAGATTGTGGTCATTAAATATGTGTATTTTAGCTTATTTGTGGTTGGGAATATTATACCTTAAAGGATAATTCCAAATCCTCTTATTATTCGTATTATATGCTTTGAGTGTTGGAGTGTTCTAGAACCTCCTTTGCTACCAAAATAAGAAGTTTTGTACTTGTTCCTTTTGCTGAAATTACTAATATAAGTTGAATGGAATAAATAACATTTTCCCATTTTTTCTCCTTCAACCAGAGAGCACCCAAATGATAACAAGTACTACCACTATTTTGATAAGGTTCAACGGGAATGTAAGTATTACTCAGTTAGTGAAAACAAACTACGTACAGGACATAAATTTGTAACCGAGAAGGCAGTTTTTGCACGATGGTCTGAAACTCACAATATAACTTTTAAATATCCATCGTGGGAAAATGTAACAACCAAAGGCAAAAGTTTAGACACACCATTTTTGAAAAAATGGCATGCTTATAAACAATGTTTGCATGACAACATGAATGAAACTGTTGGTACATACAGTTGTGATGAAAAGAAAAGTGAAGTAAAGAGTACAAACAATCGGACGTCAAATTCAACAACAGATTATGTAGAAACTGTGATCAAGAAAGATGATGGTACCATAGTGAGACAAAGAGTTTATCAAATTGCTCCAAATAAGAAAAAGATAGTGAAGATAATTAGTAAGAAACGACAATAACAAGGGTGCTATTTTGTTGAAATTCTTTGTGCATTAACAAGAAACGAGTTTTGTTCATTATTACGATAATGGATTTTCAAGCATAAAAAAATACATGCAGTTCAAGTAATTTAAAGTGAGTCAGCTAAAGTCTAGCGAAGGCAGCAAAAGTCTGTAGAACAAAGAGCTAACAAATATAAAGTATTTATGAAACAGGAAACAGGTTTAAAAAAGTTGACTGAAAATTAAAAATAAACATTTCATGATATTAACTATTTATGAAAACTTATCAATATATTACAAACAAAAGTCAATCATTTAACCAATTAATAAATCTAATTCTATCTATCAATCTATTAAAGCATGATTGATGATGATGGTTTATTATAAAGAAAATGTTACCTGCTACCTCATATACCAACAAAGATGTTAACAAATGAGGCATGTTGTGGCAAAATGGTTAAGTTGTCGCACAGTCCAGTATTGAGTACATGAGCTATAAAATATGGGAGCTCAAAAAATTGCCTAAAAATCCAAATTTGTTTTTCACTATAGATCAACAGTTTAATGTCTTATTAATCATGTCCCAAAGTATTAGTTCTGGAAGTGGTTAACAAATTGTTTTAATTTAACGTTATTTTTCATAGTTCATTCTATTAAACAATGTATGCACAAATAACTTTGAAAGGCAATTACTCAAAATCATGTTTATCTTGACTCTAAGAGTACTGTACTTTCACTTTCCAATAACTTAGGCTTGAAATGTCCAGTTTAAATGAATGACTCCTCATTTTAAAGATCACATACTCAGGTATCTGAAAATACCAATAACTTGATTTTCAATTTTTGCTACAACTTAGCCATTTTGCCACAACAATCCTCAAATGATAATGTTGTTAGTTGGCACTATAATTATTCATTTTTTTCACCTTTATTTATGTGGATACATATAATTAGAATAGCACCAATTAAAATTGTGGTATGGTCATACTGTTAACCTGCTCGTTGGTGACCCTGCTACAACTGTTCCAGTCAACTGATAACAGCAACTAGAATCCATTATTCACGATTACTGTATTTGCTAAAGGAAGCTACATTAATACCTGTGTTGCTCCTGTCATTATGGATTCACATGAATGAACAAATGAACAAACAAAACTTGAAGGCAGTTACTTCGCAGAGGGGTGTGATGGGTGTATACGCATCCCCCCACCAAATTGCCAAAGGTCCACATTTTCCAGGGTAGAAAATTCAAGACACACTCTCACACGTCCCAGAAATCCATCCACCGAAACTTCTTGATCAATCAGAGCAGATTCCAACTATAACCGCCTCTAATTTGTCGTACAAGCAAGGAATTTTAACTGTATTTATAGGCTTTTTGATGAATTTTAGTGTTTTTCTACGCGGCTTGCATATCAATGACTCGCTGCGTACAAACTAATCTTCTTTCTATATGTTTCGTTGAAATTATATTTTATTCCTGAACTTAGCTCTAACCATGTCGTGGGGGTGAGGTGGGTGCCAAGGACTTCTATTTCTGTGGAAGCCCCTCTGTTAATGTTCCTCCCTGCCCCACCCCCTCTATTTTTGAATTTGTGGATCCGCCACTGATTACAAGTCGCGAATGTGCAAGTGCTTTATGAAGATTACAGTAGGTATTTATGTACGAGCAGGTGTGACGCAAGAACGCCTTGCAGCGAGCACTCGTGTTATTATATAATGCGCATTCATTATGATACAGAAATCAAAATCGAACAACAAAGGAATAAAATGCCATTGCTTTCCCTATCCTGTCCCAATTATATCAGAATAGGCTTATTTAAAGAATTCTCAATGTTATATATTTTTCACGTCAACCCATCTCATCCGCAACATAAAGCGCTTGTAATTATTTGTTCATATCCACAATTTCCATTAATTCCATTTATTTATCATAGATATACAACCAGTTACAAGTAACTAGTTGATCATCCACATTGTTCACTATTATTTTATGATTGTTTGTATGTATACAAGGGGCCAATGGCCTTTGTTGAATTTATAGAATAGAATATTTATTTATCATATAACATTTACATTTAAGGTAAAAAATTTTTTTAGTGCCCAATAATATTATGGGCTTTATTGTACGCTAATTTCTTTCACGTTTAAATTTAATTATGTTTTATTTACATTTTAATAGTATGTTAATATATGCAGTGAAATACTGGTTGAAAGAGGCATGTTACACATGTTGGCTATGCCTATGTCCAATATGTTGATATTATGTTACTCAACCTTGATTCATTTACGATTATTTTTCAATTTTAATCATATTAATGAATGTTCACGCATAGTTTAATTAATGACATTTCCACAATGTTTTTAATCAGATTGATTTAACTTTGTATAGATCAGTTTTCCTTAACATGCCAAAGTTGGCTATATTCAGCTTTTTGCCCTATCAACAGCTTTGAAAGTCTACAGAACATTTAAAAATAGAGACTGAATAATGTTTGCTCTTAAAACCAGTGGCAAATTCAATGCAGGGGAGGGGGCAGCCGGCCCAGGCCCTACACTGGCCCCACTTGAAAAACTGTCCATATTGCATCTTCAAAATTTATCCTTAAGACCTCAAAATAACAAAAATGTCTGAGTGCGAGGGGGCTCCGCCCACTCGACCACAGAAGGGCTCTCTGTCCTTAGGTGTACCCCCCCAGCTATTTTGGTCCTCTTTTCACAAATTCGCACCAACCAAATGAAAGTCCTGTGTACAGGGCCTGCCGGCCACATCAAAGATGATCTTGATCTAATTGTGCTTTCTATTCTTGATTTTCATCTCGAATAATCAAAATTGCTGTAAATTTATTGAGGCTGAACAGCATCTGCTGCCTTCATCATGAATATCTGTATTGTTGTTTTGTTGGTTAAAAACTATTTTAAACATCTGTTTATAATGAATTTGAATGCCACTTGACGATTATTGCTTTTTTTGCACATTGCAATTGTTGATCATATAATGCGCTATTTAAATAAAACAGTGTTACCCTGCCATTGTACTTTATCGCTTTATAATAAAGTTGGAGTAATTAATATTTTGTTATATTCCAGTTGATATGTTTCCTTATTTTTTAGTATGTACTATACTAAGATGTTTTTATGTTTTGGGTGGGAATCCTAAATTTTAACCAGTAGTTTATCATTTGGCATGAATGCTGCCATAGTAATGAAATTGTTGATTACTCTGAGGAGCTGCATAATGTGTTTACAAATCTGATGAATTTTATTTAGCTTTGAATACATTTTTTTGGGGTACAGGAAAAGCTTTCTGCCCCTTTCCTAGACAATCAGGTGCTGGTAATTTCTTGTAGTCTCAACCTTTTGCTTAATAAATGCAAATATGGTATGAGCAAAGGGTCAAATTCCAGAGTGATAATAAGTTGACAAACAGGGTCAATGATTCACTAGTAAAACAAGTTTGATAGTTATATGTTATTACCATGTTACTATTTATAAAGTTCTATCCAACTATCAAATTTTATGTGAAAATGTGTGTGATGTGCCCATATATGGGCATGATGATGTCATATTATACCCAAATATGGGCATATCACAGTTATTTGTCACATACCATATGATAGTGTGTACAAAGCTTTAAATGTATCTGTTTAATCATTAAAATTGGGTGCTAATTTTTTACATTCCAATATTAAAGCATCTCATCTTTACATTCTTTGTATACTAAAGGTAACTACTATTTATAACTAGTCTTATTTGTTATATTGATCATAGTGTAAGATGGATTTAGAATGTGTTTTGCCTCACTTCATGGTAATATCCAAATTTATATTTTTATAGTATTACTGTAGCTTTAACGTTTTAAGCTGTGCAAATATTTATAAATTCAAAGGTTACCAAGTACAGGTACTGTAATATCTACTAGCAGAAATCATTATATATGCCATCATATATGTAAGTGCAGTGAATACCTGCTTCAGTTTTATTAAAGGGTGTGGGCAGTGAATTAATTCTCTCCACAATGGTGAATATATTTTACTATGAAATGAAAGGTCCACTGATTAATATCAGATATATAAGAACGTATAATACTTACTCCAAGTATTGAAATACACGCCATCATTTTGGGATTCAATATTTCAACATTTACGTAATAAAAAAACACAAAAACATTTTGCAACTTTTAGTATTACCCTAAGCCTGGTGTTACATCAGTAGATTTTAATCATGACCTGCTTAATGTTATTTTTATAAAAATAATTAGTATAGTGTGTTCAGGAACATCCCCTGTAGTACAAGTGCACCAAAAAGTCAATGGCAGTTAACATGTTATATTAATATATAAAGGCAAACTCAGACAACGTCGTATGGCAGTGATGTGGGCTCCCCTGAAATACAGCTTCGCTGAGTGGGGCTCCCTCTTGGAATATAAATAAATTTTAGAATTGTATTGTATTAAAGACCGTCCTATAAAACCAAAGTGTTATTGACAAAGGAATAAAGCAAATTTCATTGCTGGTATCCAGTGGTGGTAATAGGACAAGTGAATACAGTTGTGGGGTGCTGATAGGGGTGCTGATAGGGGTACTGATGAGAGATTCGGTCATTGTCAGTGCCAATCAGCAGATGTATATCCAGAAAATTTCGGTCAGTATCAGGTGTGGTCCCAGTGGTGGATCCAGTAGGGGGAATGGGGAAAGTCCCCCTGTTTTGACACAGAATTTTAAACATTTCAATGCAAATCAATGTTATGTGCTACTCAATTATCTATTTTGAAGCTTTTGAAGAATTCTGGATCCACCCCTGCTGGGGGTCTCGTCAGTATGTCACTACAATTTTATTAATGCTGAAAAATGATTTGCAAATAATTATTGGTACTAATTATATTTATAAATAATTTTATATAATAAAGTATAACAAATTTTGTAAAATTGTTTTTCATGGTTTTATTTAGATTTTTAGTGATTTAAGCATTGGTTTCTTTGTCTCTGGGAAGCAGGTCAGTCTACCAAATCTTCAAACACAGCTGTTTAATTCTACATTCCTTACTGCAGGTTTTTGTTGTGGTTGATGTAGAATGTGACATGTTTCACTGTAAATCTAATTTATTATATATTTTGCTACAGTTTTGTTTATTATATTACCTGCAAATGAACACACAGTGATACGTACATTCAATTTTACGATGTTATTTTTCCTAAAGATTATAAAATACTGAATATTAGTTCAATCATGCGACAAATCAACAAAGTACTTGACCGCAGTCGACCGAGTTATCTTGCTAAAAGTATCCGATATTCTGATCAAAACATAAATGAAGAATGTCAAGTAACTTGGCAAACACACAGCTTACATGATTTAATTTTAAGACACTTAGGTCCTACAACAAATTTTAATTCCTTACCTCAGAATTTTCAGATGGTACTCCATCTTTCGTCAGTGGGTGAAGTGAGTCTGTGACAAGCATCGATCTTCTTGACCTTTGATCTAAGAAAGACTCATGGAAGTATGCATCAACCCCTGTCCGTGTACACTGGTGGCTCATTAACTTTGGTGTACACTGCCGCTTTAACTTCGTCTTCAAACCACCTGTGATCTCTGTCCACGGTTTTACTTGGTTTAAGTTGGGCCAGACTTTTTAATACCTTGTATAGCGAACCCACCGCCAACCAATAATGATGATTTTGAATAAAAATAGTTTCATTTTGACAATCAGCGCACTTTGTTTTATTACGCCTGCCGCTGCCTTGAATTATTCAAAAATAAGATGTATTAAATTTAAAGCATCTAATCATCTCATTACTACACTGTTTACATTCACCAATAAAATTTTATTTTCATTTTCTCCTCCGTCTGGATATTTTTTGCAAAACAATTGCTAAATATTTGTCTGCCCTCCTCTGACGATCTTTAAAAAAATAAGTTCACAAATCAAGGTATAAAAAAATCTTGCCCTACCTACTTGAAAACACACAACATCAAAGATGTCTTTGAATGGCAGACATAGCCAAGGGGACCAAGCTTGATTAGAGGAATCTATTTCTTGGCTCCATTGTAAGTCATACCATGGTGTATCACATATTTTTGCAATAAAGAGAGATTAAATGTCATTGCCATACTACATCAACTATTACATTTATTTTCGTACTACTTAGACATTCATTACATGCATTCATTATCTCTAAAAATATGCATTTCCAGTTGAATTGACAATTTTTTATATCAAAATATGATCACTGCTTTAAAAGCGAGTGATATGTATGCGATAAATGATATATAAGTATAATATAGGGAAAAAAACATCATGTAAAAGCACCTTAGAAAATCATAGAAAACTTGACTTCAATAGTAACATTAACAAAATAAATGTCAAAAACTGTGGTAGACTACTGGCCACAAGGCAGTCACACACATGACAGTATATGTATGTATGTGTATATAAACATATATATATATATATACCAATATATACATATATATTAGTGTATATATAAATATATATATAAAATACTTGAATTAGGTAAGTACATCCCATGCGGGAGAGTGCTCTATTACAAATTAAAAACCGTAAGAATATATGTATGTTAACTGGACATGGATGGATGTGAGTCTATAACGCACGTTTCACGCTTTCAGGATCATGATAGCGTGAAACGTGAGTTATAGACTCACATCCATCCATGTCCAGTTAACATACAAAAAAATATATTTATATATATATATATTTTTTTTAAATAAATATAATAGTATTATATAATACTGTAATATATAAATATACTAAAAATCTGTTTATTTGGTAAACAGGTATAAACAGCTCTACATTAATATTTATTTATTTTATTCTCATAAGTAGTGATAAATTTGTCTAAAATGCTAACTTTCCTGCATGCATCTCAGCCATCTTTGTCACTATATTCTTATATTCCTAACCATTGGCATTAATTATTCAATATCATCTAACAATATGCCCCTAGGCCATCCACTTAATTTCATTTCTATTACATTTCAAATTATGTTGTCAACCACAAGATGGAAATAACACTAAGTACAAAAATAAGACTTGATGCTTTAGGAAGTGGAGTTGTTTTCAGTCACAACAAACCTCTTATCCTCATGCACCTGTTCTAGGCTATTGCTCACCTAATACTTAATAATTTACCAACTCTAATATTTTTCCTATATTTTTGATTACATTTCTACAGTTATTAGTAACTTTTCCTTGATTTTTTAATGATGTTTCATGACTTTTCCATGAAATATTTTTTATCCTTACATCATTTTTTATCATTACATTATACTCTCTTTTGTTATTTAATTACTGTTAAAATGTTTGTATTTTATACCCAAATGAGTTTAATAATAAATAGAAATATAAATAAAACAGGTAGACTATTAAAGACAAGGCATCCTCATTCATTGGTCAAGGTGTACGTTACATGATCAAATTTATAAGGTACTTGATTTAAAGCAATTTTGGTCAAGGTAAAATAATGTTTGGTAATTATTTACAGTAAACATCGGGGGAGAGAAGAGTAAAAAGGTTTTTTTTTTTTAATGATTTCAAGGTTGAATTCCTAAGTTCATAGGCATATGATATGCATAATTAAGTCAGTTCAATGTTCATTTAAGTAACATACTAAATCATTGCTAACTTACTTGTCCAGATATATTCTTAGTGCATAAAAGCAGCATTATAAAATTTAACTAAAGTAGAAATGAATATATTTCAATAACTTATTTTAAGTCTGGATGCTTGGTACCACACTCTAATCAATTGCAGTCTTAGTTAGCAGGTTCTTTAGCTCTGACTGTTGCTGTTGTGTAGCTGCTGTAGGCTGTTCCTCTGGGGATGGGGTTGTTGCCGTTGAATTCAGCTCAAATTCCACATGACTTCCATCACTTGTGTTATCTGTGAATTTACAATTGGATTGGTTTCAAATTTAGAAGACTTTTTTCCTGTAGGGTTTTTCTGGTGGTGATTGGGCGGTGCACCAGGATACAATCTCCCTACTCTTTTCTGAAGGGTGTACATTCTTTAGGACCAGTAGCTTAAATGACTCATCCCAAAGAGGGTGTGCTATTGAAACTTGCATTTCAGCCCTCTAGCTAAAACAAGGAGGGCAGCAGATAGAATTACACCAGGGACCACAGATCTCCACAGTTCAGCGCACACACAGTGGCTACCACCAGCCAATCGAGCTAAAATACCTCCTTTATTTAGGCTAAACCGCACCTGTTCATTACTCAACAAAGGATCATGCTTGTTTGTGTCAGAAAATGCAGCATTCTAAGTACTCTGTCTGAGCAGTATTCTAAACAAACAATCCTTTGCTTGAAAAATGAACATGTGCAGATTATTATTCATAGCAAAGGTCATGTTTGTTCGCTTGTTAATAGGAATTCTTAGTATTTCACAATAATTTGCTTGAGAAATGAACATGTGCAGTTTATTACCCAAAGAACCGTGCTTGTTTGAAGTAGAATTTTTAATTCTCAACCTGAGAATCATTGTAACAAGATAGGTTATATGAAATATGTAGATGATATCAAACTGATTGAAAATGGATCGACGGACTCGGTACAAAACATTCATCACCACACCAACATGCAAGTGAGCTAGTAACAAACTAAATCCTGACAAGTGTTTTGCTATGGATTTAGAAAGAATAAATGGCTCTGAAGGCGTTCAATTTTATTTAACATTAATGGTGCTAAATCTGTTAAAATCTTTAAGGGCTGTTATCAGTCTCAATCTAAAATGGAATGATCATGTAAATTACATTACTAAAGAGGATAAAACAAAATTATACATGAATTATACATGAATTATACATGAATTATACATGCTATAATTCTTAAAGAAATTTAATCTCACATAATAAGATCTGGTAACTACATATAAGTTATGTCCGCCCTCAGCTTGAACATGCTGTACCTGCATTGAATGCAGGATTGGACAGCTGTATCATGAACTCATTAAAAAGAATACAGAAAAGAGTGTTCAGTTAGAATAGCCTTAGGTAATACATGCCCTTATTACAGCAAATAGTCCTTTATTCTTATTTTATTTCCAAAAAAAAAAAACACAGACAGTACAGAGAAAAATCATCCAACTGGGTGAGCTGGAAGGAAAAACAAAAGCGAACCTAATCGCTGTAACTAAAAGTCAGTGATTCCCACTCACACAGATTCATATTAAAATATTTAAACATTGATAAAATAAAGTAATAAACTCAATGTAATTTACAAACATTAGAAGATAGGAAAACAGTAGAATGGAAAAGGTTTGCAGAATTAAGTTAATCTAAATCAATTGAATGTTACTATCATTTAATAATAAAAGATAGTAGTTACAAGGTAGAGTCAATTGTTGTTAAGCACTTAGGGCTGAGTACAGGACACCCTGGGACTGAAGATTCATACTCTCATTACAGCAATAGTATCTATTGTAATTTAAAAACATTAGAAGATAGGAAAACAGAAGAATGGAAAAGGTTTGCTACTGAGTTCATTCAATATAAATCAACTGATTTATATTATCATTTAATAATAAAAGGTAGTACTAGTAGTTACAAGGTAGAGTCAATTGTTGTTAAGCACTTAGGGCTGAGTACAGGACACCCTGGGACTGAAAATTAATATCTTCATTATAGCAATAGTATCTATTGTAATTTAAAAACATTAGAAGATAGGAAAACAGAAGAATGGAAAAGGTTTGCTACTGAGTTCATTCAATATAAATCAACTGATTTATATTATCATTTAATAATAAAAGGTAGTACTGTACTAGTAGTTACAAGGTAGAGTCAATTGTTGTTAAGCACTTAGGGCTGAGTACAGGACACCCTGGGACTGAAAATTAATATCTTCATTATAGCAATAGTATCTATTGTAATTTAAAAACATAGGAAAACAGAAAAATGGAAAAGGTTTGCTACTGAGTTAATTCAATATAAATCAACTGATTTATATTATCATTTAATAATAAAAGGTAGTACTGTACTAGTAATTACAAGGTAGAGTCAATCGTTATTAAGCACTTTGGGCTAAATCCATGACCCTGGGAATATGGTGCAAAAGAACACGGGAGTCTGGGATTGAAAATTCAGGGGCTTCTTAATAAAAAGAAAAATAAAGCATTCCTACCATCATCTGTGGAAACCTTCTTGTGTGAAGGGGCGTAGAGGAAGATTACAGCGACCACATAGATATTCCACATGCCATAAACACCGGTGAAGAAGGCACTGCTAATCTGCAGTGTCTTCTCATGTCCCATCTTATAATGGTCCTCATACACTTGGCTCAAAATGAAAAAGATGACTGTGAGGGCAGCACATAGCAATGTAAACAACATGAAGAACTTGAATCTGTAGATCAAACCCTATCACAATAAAGGAGAGATATTTGAATAGAAAGATCAATAACACATACAAAAAAACATAAGAGATTGCAAGAATGCTTATGTTATCATCACTCACACTTGCTCACAGCTACCAAAGGTAAAATTCAGTTAATGCTAATGGAGTTAAGCCACAAATGGGACATAAGCGTTCCACTAGTCAAATTTATTTGCGTAAATTGAAAGCATCGATCCATGTGCATTCACATTTCTATCAGATTTTTTTTCGCTGCAGTGAAATCAGCAGTTTGAACTGTTTCTACTTTTTGTGAATAAATGTGTAACTAATCAAAAGCTCAGGAAATGAACCGAAACTTTTGGTTCACGCGAATATATTCGTGTAATGGAAAACAGGCTTTAATAGGCAATAAAACAAAGGCAAACTCATGTTAATACTCACTTCATAATGGAGCCGTCTTGCTTTTAGCATGTGGGGCAGTGCCAGTCGTTTGATACTAATGTTCCGGAAAACTTGCCAGACCATGAAGCAAAGGAAGAGGAAATATGCACCAAAACAAATGCCTGCCATCACAAGGAATAGCATCTAGGGGTCAGAGGTGAAGGATAACAAGCAAGCCAGAGTAATGTATCAAAGTCATTGGCAATACGTTTGAGGTCAGTCTTAATTATTTTCATCCTATTCTAACAAGGATAAATCATCCTGCAGGACTGATAAGGGCTCTAGATGTGTATAAGAGACAGTATATATATATTACAATTGGAATGGACATCGAATAAATTCAATCAATATAACTTTAAGAAATATAAAATGTTTCTATATTTAGCTGATTCAAATCCAAAGGATACAGCCAAGTTCTTGCCAGTCTCTGTTGACCATAAAGTGAAGAAAGGATTCGAAAGTTGTACACCTCTGAAAGTAAAATGTTTAATTTCATGCATCAAAGATTGTATATGATGTAGTAGAGAAAAAATCCGGTAGCAACTCTGCAGAATAATGTATCATACTTATAATATCTGAATAAAATTAATCACCATGTTTTGTGTTGCCAGTTAATTCATATTATGCACCAACAGCATGTAATAGAAAAAAATAGAACATATATTTTTTTATGGTGAACCACAATGAATACTGTACACAAGAGTGTTACATGTCAATCGGCATAGAATCATTTTCTATTTCCAAAAAACTCACAACCAAAATATTCTGACCATTTAGTGACTCCAGTGACCCTTTGATGAGCATGCAGAACAAACTCCAAATGATGCTTGCATGACAACTGTTGTGCGCTGAGTCAGTGGATTGATGACAATGACATAATTATTAGCAGGGCCCCAGTCTGCAGGCTGGTGGAGGCTTGGTGAGGGTTTGGGGAGAAGCCCCAAAGCTCAAGTGTTTTTAATGTAATTAGAGGCCTAATTAGGATGATTAGAGACATAATAACATGTAAATATTATAATTTTTCAGCTTATCACCATTACATAATGACTGGTAATTAGGATGCAAGATTCATTCTTACCTTTCACACATGTCAAAGACAAACATACTGAAACAACAGAAAGCAATGGTACCAACTTGTTTGGAATATGCACTGATTCTTGCTCGCTCAACTGTGTCCTAAAATTAGCAATGAAATAGTCTTAATGAGTTGACAATTCTATTTATATTGTTATCACATTAAGGGTCCCAAATATTTTGTGAGTCCAACAGGAAATCTGCAATGCCTCCATACTGTTTCTCTATAGGATATTATATACCTCATAAATAGATTTTAGGCATCTGATTGGTTAAGAAGCGGGGCAATAAATGATGGGTGCTGTTGAAATTGAGAAAATAAGCAAAGAAGAGCTAGACACAGTCTGTGATCGCCTAATAGGGCCTAGGCCTAGCTAGTCGAGTAGTAGTAGGCCTAGTATGCCTCTAATATAAGAGGCTAAGAAGTAAGTACTTTTTTAGGCCTCGTAGAATCTATGTATGAGGTATATAAAACAAATATTGACTGCTCTATATTTATCTATAATATTTGTATATCTTCCCCTAAAAATAGTATTTTATTGCCCTGTCATTCGATGTGCAATCTCTAACTGCGTTGCTATGTAATTTATGACACACACAAACGGTAAAGAAGACGCGACCTCTACATGACGCTCGCTGAGAGAGATTGGCCTTTTGATCGCCTAGGACTCCTTGGTGTGTATTATTTTCATTACTTGTTAGGTGCTCTAGATTCAAGAATGGTGAAATCTATAGCCCCTTGGTGATGTGGAGACCGTAGCCTATCTTCCCTCGGCCCTCAGGTCTCGGTCTCCACATCACCTTGGTGGAAGAGATTTCACTATTCCCCTTATGAGCAGTCAATATTTGTAAACTATCTGATGGCACCACTTACCATGAGATGCTCTCCTGTGAAAACAATCCAAGATGACAGTAACGTAGCGTAGAAGATTCCTTGACGTATGTCACTGATCAGCAACATGTATGGTACTTCAAACCAGAAGGTCAGCCATTCAATTGGTACTGGAAGAGTCAAAAATGTTAATAGCTTACATTGTGCATATCAGAAAAGCACGAGTTAAGATGCAAGTTCAGGTTGTTAAATAGCAAAGATCCCAAAACATACCCTTGGGGAACTCAAGCAGTATCATTCAACTTAAGACCTTTGTGCCCTTTCACAAAAAAGAAAGTATTGCAGAAAATTTAAATGAAAAGGGTTACAACGCCTAAAAATGTAGTCTGCAAATGTACCTACGATGCAACATGTACCTGTAAATTTAGATCAATATATTTTAGATTTATAAACCAGAGAATTATAACAAATATGAACTTAGCCTTACCATTCAAGAAAGTGACAGAAATTCCAAGAACCATGACAAATCTATCAAAGCAAAATCAACAAGAAGTCTCTGATTATTGTGTAATCTATGAATTGCCGATAATTAGCAACAATTATACTTCATATCTTAACATAATAAACCAGAGCCTTGCAGGCACCAACGTTCCTATGCATGATACATGACTTAACCAACCATATTTTATGATTAAGTCATCATAAATGACAGAATCAGAAAATATGGTTGGGTCAAATTTGTGTGGTGGTTGAAAAATTCAGGGGGAGTCTTTATGGTCCAAAATATTGATTTTAGACCACACTGGTAATGTAATTTGATAGACAAATTACAGTAATATTTTTAGCAAATTTCTTTGAAAATTTTTTTGTAGGCCTAGGGCCTAGGCCTAGCTAGGTATATAGTATTTTCATTTTACAGTACTGTAGTTTGAAACGATATCGGGAGTGGGGGAGCTAGCAGTGGCCTACTAGACTACAAATAGCTTGGGCCCGATCGTCCACACCAGTTGGGCCCAATCGTCTGTCACCCGAAGTTTTCATCACGATGATCAAGAACATACATGATCTAGGCCCTAGGCTAGGCCTAGCCTTGCTGCCGTCACTCTACCGCATAACAAAGAAAGCGACCCACACGGTGCATTCTTAAATTTTACTATCATTATATTTGTATTAGATGACAACACGATATCATCGATTAAACAATCTACCACCCTCGCATTGCAGTAACTACTATACTAAACTAGGCCTAGCCTAGGCCTCACGTTTTTGTGGAAAGCCTAAGCTAGATAGTCGTTATGTACCCAAAAGTTGGCTGCCTTTATATCTTCACTTGTCTTCAGTTTGCATTCAAAGGGTACACTGCTGCATAGCCAACTGTCGGGGATATAGTACCTTCATATGACTACTCATACAACAACAAAAAAAATGTTGCATGGAGGTAGTGAAAAATGGAGATCTAAATGAAAAAACAATGTATTTCAGCAAGTATTAAAACCTTTTTTTTTTATTTTAGGCCTTCTTCAAAATGCCTATGTGTATAGCAGTTAATTTTTTTTTTGCCGCTAAACCAAAATAGTTTCATCATGCCAACTTGCCAATCGGTTAGCGTGAGCCCTGACTGAACACTGCAGAAACTTCACATCAAACTTCCATCGCAAGGTAAAACAAAATGTTGGAAAACTTTTCTTTGACGCATGCGCATTTGCATAAATGTCTACACACACACGCACGCACACACACACTACACACAGGAAAAACAGTAAAGAGTGATTACAATAGTTCCTATTGCATTACATGCATAGGAACTAAAAAGGCAAATTTTATCATGACACATTTTATAGCTTGCATATTCAATTTATTAATCATAATTATGGCATTAAATAATTTCTGTAGCTTTTAATTCGGAATTCAACAATACTTACTTCTCCATTAAAACTGGTGGCCGTCTTAACTTGCTGATTCGTAGCCAAAACCAGATGAGGAATGCAAGAGGAATGGGTGTTATCACAGTCTTCATTGTAAACCACACCAAAGTGAATCCACCAGTTTGGTGAATTTCCTGATGGTTGTAAAGCATTAAGAATTCCATGTAAAATTGTTTGCACATTATTAAATAATTCCTGTATAATACAATATAAATTTTATACATTAATTCAGCTTGTATTAAAGTTTTAAGTTCATGGTGGATGATGGCAGTTTGAAGGTGAAGTAGAGGGGGACTAGCTACCAAAATAAAGTGATTTTCAATTAATAGAGAATAAATTTTTACTCTACAAATTTTGAGTGGGAGAAACCTGGATGGAAGAAGCTTCTTTTAGGAGCATGCACCTTCCTGTACCCTCCTGCCATTGTCATAAATGAACCTTATATTCTGTTGGTAGGCAACAGTATACTGTATTACTTGCACAGGAAGAATAATCACTTTATTGTTTTGATTGTGTATTATTGGAAGTTTATTCTATGTTGTAATTGATTGTTTATAATTGACTTAAAAATGGAGTTATGTTGTGGCAGATATGAATGGGGATTGGGTTATAAAATTGACATTGCATTATTTGATATTGTAAAATTGGGAACCCTGCTACTGAATTAAACAACTTACAGTGATCCAAATATCTGTTACACTGCCCAACTGGGTGTTGTACTTGTCAGCTTCATCATCACTGCCTACTGGTAATCTAATATTAACCAGGTACTGATTGTAGTGACAACTGCTTAGCTCAAAAAACGGTAATGGATCACAGTCGTAAGCCTGTCCCTCCGAGACACCCTCGTCGTCAGTCTGTAAAGATTAATAGATATGCTATTGCACACAATATTCAAGGCATAAACCATGTCATATCAGTGTCATATCAATGTATGTGGGACATACTACGACTTGTAGGCAAGCTCAAAGCTTACAAAGGGCCAGGATTGTATGATTTCCAAGTCCTAAAATGCACAGAGAATTTATAATTGAGTATAACAACATTATTTTCAACTATCATAGAGAAGTGCCCTTCCTTCAATTAAATTTTATTTAAAAATTCCACGTCATGGCCCGGAGGCCAAATCTGCAGCGACTCGACTACGGAATATCCTGCCTCCTTCCATTGAAAACTGTCAGACAGTTTAAGTCAAGCATTAAAACCTGTCTGTTCAACTGAGTTTATCACGTGTTGGGCTGGGTTTGGTAGTTTTTGCGCACATTTCATTTTAATCTTTTCATACTTTATTACCATTGATTTACTATGGTCTTTGAATGAAAGCATGCTCTATTGATTTTGGTTGGGGTTGGCTGTACTTGAGGGAAATATTCATTACCAGTGTAGGGTAGTTATCGCTTTTTAATCACAAGGAATAAGCGCTATAGAAGTACCAAGTAAACCTACTGAAGTTACTGGACTTACCGAATCAAGAGTGCATTCCAACTTTCTTGTTTCTGTAACCTTTGCAAGCTCTTTCCATTCTTCTTTTTCACTATTTCTATAACCAATACGGACTATCATTGTCATATCTTCTGGTGCTATTAAAATAAAAATTTCACTGTTAATCTAGTTAACAGAAACAAGCATTGATTATTAAAGTTAAATAATTTATCACACCTTGAACTTACGATCAGGATTCGTTGTCTTGTACTGTGTGTCAAGTCGAAGCATCGTAAGTAGGAACTGGAAACTACGACTCATATTTAAGGGTCTGTGGGGCATTTGCACGGCGAACACAATCTGATTAGCCTCAATATGCTTGCTCGCAGCCTCATCGAAAGTCAAAACTTTGTTGCATTGTCCAGCACCATTTGGTATGAACCATTTATCTACAATTATTGAAGGATCTATGCATTTTGTTGCAAGGTGACTGTTGGCATCTGTTGGCTTGGGTGCTGAAAGTAGAAGTGACAGAGAAACATTATTCTTAACAATTTGTACAGTACGTAAAGGTTTTTATATTATGTAGACATCCTTGAAAAGCAATGCAGAAAGGTGGATTATATTTTTATATTTTTAACTTTTACCCAATGCAGGCAGGAGAGGCTTAAGCCCCCCATCGGACAGGTCAATCCTTTAGCAGCCAAAGCTCGTAGGGCAGTCAAACCCCAAAAAAAACAAGCCTAATGAAACGAAAAGTTTATTGAGTTTAGGAGTACAGTATAGTAACAATTGTATTTTATCAACTTTACATTTAAAAGTATTTTTCAAGTCTGAGAGTGCCATTTCCTGTCATCCAAAGGTCCCTATTCTTAAAAAAAATCTCATTATGCCCCCTGCCAAACTCTCCCCTCGTTCGGTCAGAAGGCCCTCAGATGGTGATGTGCACCAAAGTTATCCTTATCTCACTCAGCCCCTCTGTCAGACAGCTTAGCCACCCCCCCCCCCATAAAATATATCCTACAGACGCCACTGCTTTTACCAGGAGGTAGGAAATGCTACTGAGGGAACTTGTACAGTACATGAGGGATTCAGAGTTAGGCGAATTGAAGGCATGAGACTTTTTTTTCCGAAAGTAGGCATTTTTCGTTGTTAATACGTGGCTAGTCTACTACAAACTAATGGAGCATGACGGCAACGACAAGATGCTGTTCGCGTACTACAACAAGAGCTGTTTTCGTTTTTTAGGGCGACTACGACAACGCAGCACATGTACGTACGGAGGAGAGTTAGTCGACCATGTTAACATGGAATACTGTTCCCTTGTTTTATATTTTAAAAAGGAAATGTGAAAAAAAAAAAACTTTAGTCAAGTGTACGAAGTTTTCAGAAAAAAATGGCCGTTGAATGATTTGCTGTTGGATAGGATCTGGGTCTAGTAGGCTAGGTGCACCCTGACAAGGCTAGGCCTAAGCCTTTTTCCAATATAGGGCCTATTCCCTGCAAACCTGATTCCCCGATTTACCTAATTTCATGTTATATATGTGTATATATAGGCCTTCATAAAACATTTAATTACTCAATTGTTTTAATTCATTATTGAACAAATGCCAGATGGGGATGCGATGTACTGTAATTAACCCCGACAAAAAAAATCACAAACAACAGAAGATCTGAATAGTCAATATTAGACAAATAGTATTAGAGGTGTAATTAGTAGAAGAGAACCTTGTGCTATAGTGATGACGTTCAGATGCCTTAATGAAAAGATTAGTGATGTGGGGTGGTAAGATGGCAGTTTGCAGCTTGCAATTTGGAAGAATTTGGTAGGTCTTTAACGTAAATTAAAAATAAAAGCGGGCCAAGAATTGATCCTTGGGGAACACCACAAGAGATAGATAAAAGAGATGAGTCAATGGAGTTAACAGAAGTATATTGGAAGCAATTGGAAAGGTAGCTTTTTAAAAGTTTGAGCAGAAAGCCGCGGTTTTTGATAAACAAGGAAGAGAGAGCAGACGGTAATTGTTTTTGTATATGGGTATAACTTTAGCTATTTTTAAAGAGTCAGGAAATACACCAGTTGATATAGATAAGTTAAAAATGTATAATAGAGGTTTGGATATAAAATATGAGACTTTATAATTTTGTTGGAAAACCTGTCCATTCCTGGACTTTTATTATCTTTTAAATTGGATATTAACTTTAAGATCTCATCCTCTGTAACTGGATAAAGAAAAATAGAATCAATATTGGACATAGGTAAAAAACCTATATTTCATGTAGAAGCAAAATAAGTATATAGTATATGAAATGCAACAAAAAGAAAAGACATACACCAATTTGTCAGCATTTATTTTATTTGCTGTTTTAAAGTTTGTTGTTAGTAGAAAGATAACAAAAAGAAAATAAAAACCGTCCAAAAAATCAATGGAAATACAATATTGTTTGTATAAGTATGTTGTCAATGAAAACAGGAATATAAAAATTGTGATTCTTATAATAATAAATATGCTGTTAATGAAAACACATCAAAACAAAGATAAAAAAAAAGTATGGAAAACCGACTAACAAATAATATAGGCATATATTCCATAAATTAACTGAGTAATCTATATTTTAATGTAGAAGCAAAATAATACCCATTTTACACTATCAGCGGGGACTCTGGAATAAACCCGCTTTTACTTCCCCGTTGTAGATACACCGTGATCCGGAGTTGTGGTTACTGTAAATGGGTGAAGGTCAAGGACTCTGATGTGCTGAACCCCAGTTCAACGAAGCTGAATGTTTTCAGAAGCTTCTCAAGTATAGTCCCGTTGACATCAGAACACACAGTGTACACATTCCTGACTTTCACAAACTGGGATTTTAATCATCCACTCTCATTAAAATTATTCTTTTTTTTAATAGGCCTATTTGTATATTTTGATTTTTTAAAGTATTTACCTAAAAATAATAAACATAACGCAAGTTATATTTTACAGCTTTGGATTGTATTTTTGTTTTGAAATTTGTTCTTTATTGTACAAATAAATTATAGTGTTTTCCTCCTGCAAAACTGAATTTGATTGCAGACTAATTGAGCTACTGTCTGTACAGTGTAGTTTTCATAAAAAATGTCCATAGACGACAGCGTTCAACACCGGTGTTTAGCGGGTGTTAGTTGTCAATGGGTGTTTGTTTGGCTTGATAGCGTAAATAAAAGTGGTATTAGGCCTAGGCCTAGTATATAAATACGAAAATGCAACAAGACCATACAATACATACATACCAAATTGGTCTACAGTAAGCATATTAGATTTTGCGTTTTCGCAACTCAATTGTGGCGCTCCATATATTTGTTGGCAATAAAGCGCAATCTCCGAAGAGAGACCTGACCGAAATGACAATTCACAATAAATTTTTATTCAATCAATTTCCTTTATCATATATATATTTTTTTTACAATTACCAATTCAAAGATTGATTGAAAAGGCATCAATTACAAGCAAGCTTTAAGTTTTGATGCCCTACAAAGGAAGAACAATAATAACTACAAAATAAAAATAAAAAGATAATAAAAGAAGACGATTCATTTATAAATCAAGATTCTTGAAATGATCGGCTCCCACGGCCTGGCTGAGGCGCTAGCTAGACAAGCCAGCTCACTAGCTAAATTAACTACTGAGGGCCTAGGCCTAGGCCTAGCTGCTAAACTCACCAATAAGTCCACCGACTAAGAAGCAAACTATCTGCACTAATAGCAAAATTAGACAGAAACCAACCAACTTTTTGTTACTGAGGTTTTCTAAAATAACACCAGCCATTATTGAACACCCGCGGTGGTCCAACTGCTACTTTGTTTAATTAAGTTTTCTTTAATAAATGCCAGCCATACCACAGCATTGCGCATGCTCTTCCAACTTCCTTCATCAAAGCAAAGATACTAGAAATACAAGATAGAGTTCTCTCCACACACAAAAAAGTGTTCCACCGTGTTCCACCGAAATGCATGGTGGGAATACAAAAAATGGGACGCCCCCTACAGCTGGATCTAAAAAAACTTGTGCCAAACTTTCGTTACCAAGTCGTCGCGTATTTTATTATCAATTCTCAACAAAGATACTAGAATAGACACCCAGACAGTGACATCGGTGAATACATAACCTCCTTGGTGGCGGTAGAAATCGTTGCTATTATCCAAATAATACACAAAACAATTAAAGCATAATCATGAATCAGTAAAGAATAAAACAACAATACAGCGCAGAATCGCATGGCCGGACGCGATTTTTTTTTCCGTACGAAACATTTACATGAAACTCCACTCGGGCCGCCTCGGCTGAATCGACCCGAAAATCTCATTGCAGAATTCAGGAGGTCAAAAGGTCATCAACAGATAAACGTCTACAGGTAACAGAACAACCAACTTCTGAGAGAACGTCGCTGTCTGATTTTTTAAAATACATTGATGTTACCATGTTAATACCAATGGGTCGTTTAAAATGACATATAATATTTGATTAAGCTGCACGAGTAATGAAAAGTGTTATTTTAACTTGAGTTACATATTATGACAATTTTAATTTTTTAGTTAGGCCTGGGTTTTACATAATTACCTAGGCCCTACAAGTAGGCCTACTAAAAAGGCTTTCTGGGAAAAGCACAAAGTGTAAGGAAAAGCGCGTTTTTCTTCATCACTGATCAAATGAAACAGAATGACAGTTATTTTCAAATTAAGAGAAGAGCTGAGAATAGGGCAGCTCTAAAACACTGGATGCCATAAGACCTGCCAAAATGGCAGAGCACCAAATGAACTTTGAGCTAGTTATTAATATTAGGCATAGTAATCGGCAGGTTCTTGATTACAAGGCTAGACCAAGTTAATTACATGTAATGCCGAAATGATAATAATAATAATAATAATAATTATTATTATTATTATTATTGCCTGTACGTTAAGGGGAACTTAGACAAAGGGGAAATAACACAAAAGATATTTCCCTTGGGCGATTATTATTTATAGGCCTAGTAAATAGTACAGTATCTGTAGGTTCTTC
>NW_022731578.1:945460-959475 GCF_011630105.1 Anneissia japonica | reverse complement strand
GAAGGGCGCCCTGTACGTTGGGCACGAAGTATAGGAAACTTGCATGGTTAAAAAGAAGGGCGCCGCCTACGTTGGGCACGACTTCCGCCTCATTTTTACAATGCGAGAACTCTATCTTGTATTTCTAGTATCTTTGATCAGGGAGTTGTTATAGTGACTTTGATCAAAGATCGTGCCTCCATCACAAATGCGTTTTATCATGGTTTTATGCAACTCATTGTCAAACGCGATACACCACACACCGCAGAGAACCTATGAGGTCAAAGATCATTTTAAAAGTCAACACAACATAAAACAGCAGTATCGAGTGTCAACGTAAGCATGAACAATAAAACTAATTAAAAGAGAAGTAGTTGTTGAATAAACCGTCATGCAAATCACAAATCAGGCCTATAAAGAAGGATGTTGGATTGTTTTTCTTTGCTCTATTTGGTACACGAGTAGTTCAGGACAAAATGTTATCAACAAACGCCTTCTGGGCTACTTTCCGTATCCTATAACGATCTCAATGGTACATATGTTGTGCGTAGCACTTTTTCTAGGACCGGTGTTACGGCTTCGGAAAGTAGAGAAGCTGAAAATTCACGATAAACATCGTTTTTTAATGCTTGTTTTCCCATTGGCATTTGGAAAATTTTTTGCATCTATATCTTCTCATTTAAGTATTGCAAATGTGTCAGTATCGTTTGCTCATACAGGTTAGTCTTCAAATATTCTTGAATTTACTGCATTTTATTGTACAAACAATTCGTATTCTAAACATATTTAGTATTTAATTATGTTATTCACCCATTTTTACTAATTTAAATATTATTAATTAGGCCTTCGATGAATTTACGATTTTAACAATGACATATGTTTATGATCATGTCATTTATAATGAACAATTTTACTACATAAATAATGGTAAATATATTGATTTATTTGAAATTCATTTCAACGCTAAGCAGTCATTGGTATGAGTTATCTATAAGTTATCGAAACGTTCTATAAGTTACTAATACGTTATGTATACGTCCAACTCGTTATGAATACGCTACAATATGTATACCCACAAAAATGAAAAAACATTGATAGTTTGGTGTACAGTGAGCCAGCGTTTTAGAGAAATTTTGATATGTCGGCATATGCTGCCTAAATCGTCAAGGTGTGACAGGACCATTACAGAGGAATAGACAGACATGAACAGGAATGAATAGTTTACCATCTTTTTGTAACCTTAATTGTTGAAATCCTTCAGTAATGGAGAAGTAATCTTACTAATTAGTACAATTGGTTTAAGATACACACAATTCACAAAGGAGAAATAAAATTCATTTATGTGAATACAATTTTTTATTGATGTACAAGTAAAATACTTTGTTAATTAATTTATGGACCTTTTACTTAAAAACGTTGAATTTTTAAAATTCAGTTTAAGGGTCAACACAACCAAAACTTGATTGCATTGTGATCACCTTAAACAAACTATTAATTCACAAATGTAATGGTAACTCTAAATACTTACTAACACCATACAGCAATTAAAATTATGTAACTGTAATTATATCGAAAAACCATAACAAAGAACTTCAACCCAATAGCATCAAGAAAAAAAAACAACAGAATTTACCCTGTGAGATTAACTTTCATCATGGAGGTATAGTTCTCTATGGTCTTGAATACAACCTTTTCTCATATTTTATTCATTTAATTTTCTTATAAGTTGGTTAAGTGGATGGTATGGTCTGAGTAACATTTAATGCATTCATATATGGTATGTAATGCTAGATCTTCAAACAGTAGCAATATACAACAAATTTTCTTTGACAAAACTGTTGTATGCCCATATATAGGCAAGATGTGCCTATATATGGTCATGATGTGATGTCATCATGACCATTTTAGGCATGTCACATATTTTTACCATATAAAATTTGATAATCAGGACAAGGCACACTGGTGGAGTCAGCAGGGTGCATTGGTTCCCCTCCTGATGAGGTCATCAGATCAAAAATTTGCAAAAAAATGTAAAATTGTCTATCCAAATACGTTATTTTGATTTCCAATCCCTAATATTGTCATCTAAAAGCACAATTTGAACCATATTAAGTCAAAACTCTCCCTGTGTACCCTACCAGGGATTTTTTATTCCGGGACTCGGACCAAGTTTTTAGTCAGCCCCTTGGTTCAGGCCCTCCATCAGGAATGTCGGACCCTACCTTGTCGGCAAATTTCTGGAACCACCGCTGACAGGGCTCAAAGCATTAGTATAGTGTGCAGTGATATAAATACTTGTGTCCTATGATGTGTGAAGATGATGCTGTTATACAATAGGTTAACATTCATTCATTCTGCTGCTTATTTCATATTTTTATATCTTGATTTTCAGTGAAAGCTATGATGCCAATATTCACAGTCATCTTATCAAGAATAATAGTAAATGAAAAAGCAAGTAAAAGGGTAAGCATCACAATCATCATCATTATTATTAAAATCATTATCATTATCAATATTATCAGCATACATATTATCATCACCACCATCATCATCATCATCATCATTATTATTATAAGCATTATCATTATCAACATTATCAGCATACATATTATCATCACCATCATCATCATCATCATTATTATCATAAGCAATTATCATTATCAACATTATCAGCATACATATTATTATCACCATCATCATCATTATTATTAGTATAAGCATTATCATTATCAACATTATCAGCATACATATTATCATCACCACCATCATCATCATCATTATTATTATAATCATTATCATTATCAACATTATCAGCATACATATTATCATCACCACCATTATCATCATCATCATCATCATTATTATTATAATCATTATCATTATCAACATTATCAGCATACATATTATCATCACCACCATCATCATCATCATCATCATTATTATTATAAGCAATTATCATTATCAACATTATCAGCATACATATTATCATCGCCATCATCATCATCATCATTATTATTATAAGCATTATCATTATCAACATTATCAGCATACATATTATCATCACCATCATCATCATCATCATTATTATTATAAGCAATTATCATTATCAACATTATTAGCATACATATAATCACAATCATCATCATCATCATCATCATCATCATCATCATTATTATAAGCAATTATCATTATCAACATTATCAGCATACATATTATCATCACCACCATCATCATCATCATCATTATTATTATAAGCATTATCATTATCAACATTATCAGCATACATATTATCATCACCATCATCATCATCATCATCATCATCATCATCATCATCATCATTATTATTACCATTATCAACATATCATAATTATCATCATATTATCATCATTATCATACCATTATCAATATCATTGTCAGCATATTATTATCATATTCATTGTCACTAACATAATCATTTTCTTTACAATCATTATCAATTTTATAACCAAAATCTTCCTTGCATTTGCCACAGTTCATCAGCTTCTGAGGACAGAAAAAAATTATGCTTGGAGCCTCCATGGTGTATGACATTTGGTTATTGATGCCAAATATTGATTTCATTTATAGTCAGTTGCCAGGTTGTAATTTAAAGGAATTTAACAGATGTTACTTTTCAGACCACGATAATCACATGTTTGATTGAATCAGTCTCTAAACATTGAGCTTATTAAACATATTAAATAAAATTTGCCTCTTCAGATCAAGTTACAAACTCGCATGTTTGATTGAATCAATCTGTAAATATTGAGCTGAGTAAATATATACATTGCAAACAATGATTTCTTTGTATAAGTGTATTAAGTTCCTAATAACAATTTTTTAAACATTTTACACAGTCTAATGGTAGTGTATGTTATCATCATAATCATTATGATGAACAATAGTCATCACCACCAATATAAACATCATCATATAGTATATAGTATACTGTTAATGTTGATTCTTTTTTTCAAATTCCAAATATTAAAGTAGAATGTTAACAATAGTGATATTTTGAATTTGAAAAAAAATCAACATTAACCGTTTCTTCATTCCAAATTAATTTTTTTCAAAGAATCATATAATATAGTTTCCAATCAATTTTGTCAAAATCAACATTGTCAACATTTTTGTTGTTTCATAATTTCTCCCCTTATAATCTTCATTTTTCATTTCATGTAAAAATTCTTTCCCATCATCTTCTAGGTTTATTTGGCTCTAGCAACAATAATATTTGGTGTTTTGATAGCTACTGTAACTGAGTTGACTTTCAATGTTATAGGAGGCACCTTCGCACTCATAGCAACAATAACTTTTTCTCTTCAAAATGTTTATACAAAAAAGGTAAGTGGCTTTTACTACACTTTTTTCTTTGTCGCCCAAATTTAAGGCCAAATTCATAGCTGAAGGCTATGGCCTAAGCTTCTGTTGCAAATGTCTTACCGAAAGCGAGGAGACATAAATGTTTTCTTCCGAAACAATCATCCGCACAAGTACACAATAAAATAGCAACCATTGTCATGTCAACCACTATCATAGCAACCAATGTCATGGTAACGATTCTCATCATGGCAACCATTGCCATTTGTGAAAAGCCAGTTTCAATGCATTGTAATGTTACTTTGTAAAGTATGAACTCAAATAGATTACAATACAATACAATACACTTTATTCACAACTAAAAAAAGTAGAATTGCACATAAATAAGAAATTTAAAAATTGCATGAAATGTTAAAAATATCAAAAAGGAGAAGGTAAACAAAATTACACAAAAGAGCAAAACAGAGATTATTATCATAATTATTAGTTATAATTATTATCAAAGTAATAATAATAATAATAATAATATTATGATTATTATTATGATTATGATTATTATTACTATTATTATTATTATTACTATTATTATTATCGTACTAGTTATTGTGAAGATTACAAAAAAGAGTGAACCGTTTCGGCCATTGTTGGAGCAGTTCACACGACTATGCAGAGACAACCTACCATTTTCTTAAAAGACCAGCATTAATAATAAAAATTTTTGACTGTTCTGTCCGAACTTTCGGGAGATGGAATTGTTGTGTGGACCTGAGGTTGTATTTATGGGTTGTGGCAGTTGGTAAAAGTGAGTGAAGTCTGTGTAATTGGTGTTTTATTTTCTTGAAGTATTGTCTGCATAGTCGGGTGCGCCGGTCTGCCAACTATGGGATATCGATGAGGACCAGTGCTTTATCATAGCTTGTATCAGGGACAATGATTAGCACTCTTTTAGTGATGGGTGTGCAATAGACACAATAAAATCAGTGGACCTTAACCAAAAAATTTGTTATTTCCTGGAACTGATCCGGATTATTAGCCATATGGTAAAAACCACATGTATAATTCTAACCATCTGTTTACCGTTCATTATTATTGTTCTTTTATTTATTGTCAAGGCTGAAAATTAACCTGCAAATTGTTATCAATGTTATTATCCTTTTAACATTATTATTTATTTTTCTTGTAGAATATTGTTATGTTTATTTTTATACCTCCATGATTTAATTATATATTTCTGTCTCAAGGTTTGCATGGCAAATTAATAATATATTAAATGCTTGCGGTACACCACATAGATAGTCTATTGTGGTGTACCGAAACATATAATATATATTATATATTTCAGCCAAATAATGGTCATTTCTCTTCACCAGCATCATATATTTAGAGTTATCTTAATATTGGTTTCTGTATGTTTGCAGGCGATTGGAGATTTGTACATTCATCATTTGAGATTATTACTGATCCTGGGTCAGCTAGCTTCCCTTATGCTGCTTCCTATATGGATGTACGTTGACCTAACTAGAATATACAACAATAAAGTTTTAGTAAGTAACTCTCATTTTTATCAACACCCATACACTTAATTTTGAAATCGTGTATCACGATATAATAGAAGAAATGATCATTTTTTATGAAGTTAATTATTATTATTATTATTAGCCATCCTTTGTTAGAATACTGTATTTGGCTACCAGTGACTAGTGTGCCTAATATGGTATTAGTGCCTGGTATAAATAATGTATTTATTTAATTTTATTCTAGTATACGTTACCTAGATACTATTTAAATTTTTATTCCTCTCTTCTTGACAGCTCCTGACTGACAAAAATTTCTCAATTGCAAATTATAGAGATATGCATTGTATTTAAACGATTGATATTAAACAATAAAAAAAAGCATTACAGATCAAATGGAGGTGCTTCTGCGAAGGATGGTAGTATAATAATAAATAATCTTTTTTCACCTTTACAGATTGAAACATTAAATTGGCCAAAAACCCTGTTGTTGCTGTTTCTTAGCGGATTACTCAATTTCACCCAGAATATATTTGCATTTAGTGTGATTTCTCTGATTAGTCCTTTAAGTTATTCAATTGCAAATGCAACAAAACGAATTGTCATTATCACAAGTTCATTGATATTTCTGCGGAACCCTGTCACGCCGATGAACGTATTTGGAATGGGCACTGCAATCATTGGAGTACTAGCTTATAACAAAGTATGTAATTTTGTTTGTGTTGATAACCACTATCTCTGCCAATATGTTCATGAGAACTTAAGGAATTCTGATTCAAACCTAGTAGTGTGTAGAACGTGTGGCATAGCGTGTAAGGTGTTGGAATTCCAGACCGACGCTCATCGCATTGCTGGTCTCCTTGGGCAGGGCAATTTACTTACGTTTGCCTCTCTCCACCCAGGAGTTATAAATGGGTACCTGGTGGGATGGTATGGCATTAAACGTATGGGTTGGGTTGTGCACGTTCAAGCAGCAATGACCAGGGATACCCCCCCCAGGGAGCAGAGAAAGTTGCACAATGTGCGGATCTGCCAATTCAGCATCCAGTGACCAGAGAAATAATGATGCCAGCGCCTTGTATAATCGCTTATAAAAATCTGCGGATTGTGAAAGGTGCTATATAAATTATGGTTCTATAAAAATAAAAAAAATCTGTACAGTAAATTACTGCATTTGTGCTGAGTTTATTCTGGTCTGTGAGTGTTGTGTCTGGTATTCCTTTATTTCATAATTTTTCACTCTGTCTGTTGGTTTGGACCCACGGTTACCTCTTCAACTTTTCAATGTTCAGTGGCCCACTCCCCCAAAGTTTAAAAATGGAGAAAAAAAGAAAAGTACAGTAATTCCAAGGTGCCATAATCATAATTTTTCTTGATGGTTTGGGGCTGAGGTGGTGTAGACCCTCCATCTGTGAAAATCTCTCCAAGGGCCTCTTCAATTTCGGATTCCTAGAACAGCCATCGATTGTTATTTACAGTAGTTTTTAAATCTGTATTAACATATTTAAAGCAGACACCGTTGTTAGAACATGAAACCTTACCGGAAGCCTAGTAAGTAAAAATAACATGTTAATTTTTATTGTTTTTCTTTTCCCAGGCAAAGTATGATGACCGTTGCAATAAACAGATGTTACCTGTGTACACAAGTGATGCAGACTTGGTGCATATGAAAGCTTATAGGACTAGAGAGGCAATCTTTTCAAATGGTCACTCAAATTCTAATTATGTTTAAAATTGAAATTCTGCTATGTATGTACGCCCTATCTAGACCATCAATTTATTTTTTTGACAAAATCATGTGACATGCCTAAATATGGTCATTATGACATCCTGGACATATATGGGTACATCATGACTATATATGGGCACATCATGACTATATATGGGCACATCATGACTATATATGGGCACATCATGACTATATATGGACATACAATAGTTTCATGTCAAAGAAAATTTGACAGTGTGGACAAAGCGTTGAGTGACTGGTTATATTTAATATTGGTCATTATGTAACTAGCATTATAGTAAAAAGTGTTTTTATGACATAAGACTCAGGCTCAATAATTAAACATTTTATTAAATATTTATAAACTTAATTTTATTGATTATGTGCTATTTATATAAAATATTGCATCATACTGCATTCTGGCTCTCATCCTTTTTCTGGGTTCATTTTAAACTGGCTAATAAATTAAATCACTGAAAAGAATTATCATAATGAAAGAAATTGATACTAGTGTGTGAATACTAATTCTGTGTATGTTTACTAAGCAACATTTTTCTGTTCATATATAACCATATACACTTTAAGAAGCAACAAAACGAGAAACAGCTAAAGCAAATAAATTACTGAAACCAAAGATAATAAATAGCAAAAGATAGAGCAGTTCGCGATATAGTGGAACACCCCATGAGGGCGTCCATGAGAGCAATTTTCCTCCATTCGAGCGGCGGCGCTATAACTTTGATGGGTTTGATTGGTTGATAACTCTCTAGTTCGTTTGTTTTCATTAGCTTCTCCACTCCATGAAATAATTTCCTCCATTCTAGAGATGGCGCACGTTCCATCGAATTTAATACAAATTACGCGAAGAGCTTCAGTATTCTTCTGCTATTTATGTTCTTTGCTGAATGCTGAAACTCAAGAGTCAGCAGCCCTAAGCACATTGGTATATTATTCAATGCAGACTTGAAATGGCATTTTATGGATTATAGTCAAGTAATAATGGTTTAAGATGTCTATATGTAGCAAAGAAATGACAATTGTGTGTCTGCAGCCCTCTCTGTTGGTGATATTCACCTGTGAGAATGTGGAGGTCAGAAAGTTGAAACAATAATTCTAGTTGCTAGGTGTCAGATTTTCACAATTTTTGTATGTTATGTCTGCAATCTAATCTAAATGTAGAATTAAATATAATTTTTGCAATTTTATTTTCCAAACAGTTAACTTTAATATTGCAATTAATAGTAACATTTTTGAAACCTTCATTTGAAATATTATGAAGTTAGACAGCAAGGGAATTGTTTCATAGAAATATTTTTTAGGTATATTAGACTCATCAAATATTTTGAATAAATTTGTGCATGATTATTTTGAAGCCATTTTTGCTAATAAGTGATGTTTTGCTAAGCATTAGTACAAATTGTGTCTGCAATATGTTAATTGGTAATGTAAATATAAAGTGAATGTTTATATTTTATATAATGTTTATTTTATAATTATTATAAACACATTTTTGTGATTTAGATTTAAATGTCATTTTTTTTAATATAATTTTGATCAGGCGGCATAAGTGGTTTGGGGAATAAAATAATAAATAGGGTGACTGCTTGGTAATTTAAATAATTCTTTTGGTAAACTAACATGTTTGTTCGTATATATAACGCCTCTTTGGTATATATATTTATTTACTTTTCTTGTATACCTTGATGTAAACGATCCCTATTTTTAAAAAAAATCATTTCATTGTATTCCATGGCTTGGTTAGCGGAGTTCCAACATTTTCTAAATATATTCATTCACAGTCATTATTGCTTGCTTGACTCAGGTTTAACTAGTGAAACCTTGCCTTCTAACAGCTTTTCTGGAATATCGCTTTTAATATTAAAAACACTAATCGCACTTTGTAGACTAACTTAAAATATTTATTACTGTATTTATTACGCTAGTTTCGCCAGCTGTATGTCTTTATCGTTTATCTAATATTGCTATAATGCTGCCCTCTATAATTTGCATAGAGTTGTCTATTTTGTAAATACAGTACTTTGTATAATAAATTATGAAAAATATACATCGCTAGCATTTCTTACCTTTTAGCTTTTCTGTAAAACAACTGTATCTCTGCCCTCTTCCTATATGCAGTATTTGAAATTGTCATATGCGACGTCGGCCGGGTTACAATAAAGGCTGGTCTACAGATAATTTAGCAGTTGTGTAGTGTGGTTCATTGTGGCGTGATGTTTTAATAATTATAGGCCTAGTGCGTAGAAGAATGACCATAAACACATTGCCATCTTCCGCGGCACTTTCATTATTTCTTAATCAAAATACCGCTTTAATATGAAGGTTTCTCTAAACTGCTATTAATTTAATTTTAATGACAAGTGATTGATCTTCGAATCATGATCATTAATGGGTCGGCTTTTTACTGTTTTATTACGTAATGCTTATGTCATCATTCCTGATGATGACATAATTAATGTCGAAATATTGAATCCCAACACGATGGCGTGTATTTCAATACTTGGAGTATGTATTATACTTTCTTATCTGAGATTAATCAGTGGGCCTTTCGGTTTATGTCGGTAGGTTATGGTTTTGTTATTAACTAATAATTAGACCTATTTAAATTAATAAAAATAGGTATATTTGAGAGCAACTGTTTTAGATTTTTCATCCTCATTTGCAAGATCCTCCTCCTAGGTTTCATTTTTTCAGGTAAAAAGGAAACTTAAAAACCAAAATTGCCCACTACACGAGTCTGATTTAATTTTATTAGTATCGCGTCGTCAGAGACTCGAGAAATTCAATCCCATACCCAAATCGCGCATTAGGCCTACTTCACAATATTCCATTAATGTTTGTTTAATAAGGGCGACATATTAATATTCTAGTACTGTAATTTACCTTAATAATGCAATTAAGATTACAGGTTGATGACAACCGTTCAATATGAAATTACCTTTGATTTCACGCCCGACAAACTGCACGTAATCTAAAACTAATGAATATTCATATCCATGCGCTCGCTTTAGTATAATATTCTGAACACTTTTGTCTGTGTCAGTGATTGTTACTTTTAACAGAGAAAAGTTAGGCCCATCAATAGCTGGTGATGACATTTTGCTAACATAGTGACCCACGGGGAGGCTACTATATCGAATCCGATTCGATTGTAATTTGTGGTGGTCACGCATACGCCTAATACTTAACTGATTTGCACCTATTTCTGGATGCGGTGTTTATGAACGTATACGGTACAAGCGTAGGACCCTGGCTGTAGATTTTGTTTATGACATTCGTAAACACCGTTTTGATAGCTACTGTACTCATCATTTTGCTATTTTGTGCATAATTTGTGGTTTTGGATATTCATTATGGCAGAACTTATTGTGACGACGACAATAGCTTTTGAAATTTTTATTTCTCAGTGAACCGATAAATCACCAATATCCAAAGGGGGTTTTTTCGGAGATTTTTCTAGTCAAGCGCATTGACGTGAATCATAGATTGCTATAGCAACGTTCGTAACATTGCTTAATCATCAAAATTAAATCGACCCATCGACTGTTTCGACTATTATATTCAAGAGGTGAGATACTGTAGTTGAAATAGACCTAGTACCGTAGTTTTCGATTAAGATGAACACCGAAAAGCTTGAACTGTTACCAGAACTGCACGCTGCTATTAGGAAAGGCATGTACAATGATGTACGAACCATTATCTTCTCGGGATACAGAGTTATTAACATTCGGGACCCTGAAAGAAGAACTCCGTTATCAGTTTGCTGTTTCATCGAACAGGAAGATTGGGCAGTAGGTATTGCAAGAATGCTATTAGAAAATGACGCCAAAGTAGGTCTAACAGATCGTCAGGGACGAAACGCATTAATTCATGCTTGTATTTACCAGCGAAGCCAATTGGTGTCACTGTTCCTCAAAGCCATCGATTTTGATCTCGATCATCGTGATCGTTTTGGAAACACAGCATTATTTTATGCATCTTCAACTGGAAACACTGAAATAGTGAGTGCTCTTGTGGACAAAATGCTGAAATTCAAACTGGGAGTTGATCAAGTGAACAGATGGCGGATGAGCGCTTTAATGGAAGCCTGTCGGCTAGGTCATATCCATTGTGCCAACTTGTTAATGTCTGAAGGCAAGGCATCCACAGATCTTCGGGACAAGATTTTGGGAAAGAGCGCACAAGAGTGGTTACAAGATCATGAAGGACGTCAACAAATCTCTGAAACTTGCCCAAGAAAACTGCTAAGACGGAAACAACAAGCTGTAAGTGTTTCTCAAGAATTTTATAAGAATATTGGTATTAGATCACAAACGCAATTTGAGTTCAGGTCTAGTGGTAATTTTTACGGAATACCAAAACAGGAACAAGAAAGACCAAGGAGCATGTGTGTTTCGCGGGTGAACCGAGTTCGAGTGAAATGCGTACGGAGGAACTGGATCCAGGAAGCAATCGGTAATGACATCATTAATAAGAACTTTCAAACTTGTCTCTATAATAAAAATACACTTCAAAATGAGGCCAGAATGACATCCTTTTCTACGTCATCAAATACATTCCCGGGAATACATCACTGGCGAGGGGATTTTAGACAGTTGTATCAGAAATTCGAAGTATTTGTCTCAAGTTCATTTCGAAAAAATGCAATCCCTAACCTACAGCCACCGCCACAGCGTTCTCTTACAAGAGAAGACACCAACCAGTCGATAGGAATAAATGACGAGGGTGCTGCTAAGGGCTCCCATAAAAACAGTAGTCGTATACCAAGTAGACCTACTACTGGATCGGAGAGAACACATTCGTCAGGAAAATATGTCTCTAAAAAGGCAGAAATGTCCATGGGGAAAGGGCAAATGAAACATAAAAGAGATGATGCGGCATCTAATGCAGCGCGTATACTCTCGAGTTCTTTTCGACGTCGTAATCCAAGTCAGAAATAACGTCACGTATCAGGAATTGTGCGTTCAAAGGATACAAGACAAGATAACAAAACCAGGACTACGTCACCACCCACTCCAATGTCCCTGGTTTGACTACCAAACTATTATATTAATTGCTTCTTTAGAGATTCAAACACTGCCTTGACTTCTTCAACAACGTATTTCAACATAAAACATAGCAGGACCGTAGCCACGAGAACTGAAGTGGTCATTTTGCGAGCGCAGCGAGCAGAGGCTGGGACTAAGGACTAGGGGGCAGCCAAGATCTCCCGGTCAGGATTCAGGGGCTGAAGACTCCTTGAAAAAAATTGCTATTTTTACCTTGTAATACACCTATTTTAATGATGTTCTGTAGTAGTAATCTAATATATTTGTATAAAAATATGTTTTAAACTACCATCAGGTATATGGTGAAGCAAAACAAAACACTTTAAATTCAAAACAGGCAGGTTTATTCAAGAGAAATATTATTACTCACAGCATTGTTGTTATTTTAGTATTTTTGCCTTTCGACATTGACAAACTTTTGGATTATGGCTACCGGAAACTACGGCCCTGCATAGTAACAAAAATGCTGACATTGGATTGGGTCAGCTTTAATGTTAACTTTGCCGGCTATAACTCTATTACCATCGCAACGTTGACTGTGGTAAAGCTTGGTTTCCATACAATCGCTATCGCCGACAGCTTTCTGTGATGCTGATTGGTCGACTGTCGCCGAAAGTTGTCGGGAAGGTTGAACCTGGTTCAACTTTGCCAATTGCGTTGCAGACGAATCAACTAACTGCCCTGAGGCAATCGGGAAGGCGACTGTCGCCGATAGGTTGAGCAATTGTATGGAAACCGAGCTTAATCGGCGAGCCTTCCAATTGCGTCGGGAACTGCTACGCTGTGCAACGATAGCCCTTAAAACACTGTAGTAGTGACAGTAGCGATTGTATTTAAACGCCCCGTTTGAATAAACGCCTTCTCCGGCCAATCCTCATTTGGAATAAACGCCCATGGGCGCCTATTTTTTCCTCGAATAAACGCCCCACTAAATGATTGTAAAATAAAACTGATGGAAGCAACATTATTTTCAACACATTCTGTTAATATTCTATTCCAGTAGGATTACATTTTTCCTAACCTTGTTGGGATGAATAAGTCTTATGATCACGCAATAACACACTTTGAAGGTACTTAGGCCTATGTGTTGTAGTTCACATTTACAGTGAAATTAAGGGAATTTATTTGAGTGTATGTAACCATTCACACCAAAAAAATAAAATAAATAAATAAAAATAAACGACTCCCTCGAATAAACTCCCCCTCAAAATTCGAATAAATACAGTAACGTTTTATTAATAATTATGTACTTTACTTTTCGTACAAATTATTGATTTTTCATCTCAATGTATATACAGAACCGTGCTAAGCCATCTTTAATATTTACAAAATATGATTATTGTTGGCCTTATCAGAGGTATTGATTGTATAGAAATACTTTTTTTCACG
>NW_022731578.1:935418-945385 GCF_011630105.1 Anneissia japonica | reverse complement strand
TTTATTGTGTACTTGTGTGTAGTTTTTAAATTTTAGCTGTGTAATTTGTAATTGTTTTGAATATAGGGTTATGGTGCATTTTGTATTACATTATTTATGTTAGGGAGGGGAAGAACCTTAATTATTAGTTCTGTAAGTTTTCTTATGCTTGGTAATTTTTTTGTATTTGGTTTTATCATTTTTAGTCTAAGTATGTTTTTGTTTTCATGGATGCACCTTCTTCTTTTGAAGTGTGCCACTGTTTCAAAAGTGTATATCCTAATAAATAAATAAATAATAAATAAATAAATGGAGGTATATATGAGGTCCAGCAGGTGTATATGCTAATTGTGTTACGTATCCTTGAGTAGGAATTTGTTTCTGTGTCTGCATTCTGAAAGCAGCTCTTTTTTTTAAAAAGTTGATGGTTTGTTTAAATAAATATGTGAAATTTCTCTGTAAGGCAGATTGCAGCGTTTTGTTTGTGTACTGTATGGCGTAGCTTTGTCAATTATGGACCATTTAATGTTGAATTGGGTGTTGCTTTCTTTAAGTTTCCATACATGTTTTGATAATTCGGTGCTGTTCTTATGCTTCAGAGAGCTAAATGTGTGCTTATGATTTGTAAATCTTGTTTTGAATGTGTTGTCTGTGAGTCCGATGTACTCTTTGACGTCATCATTTGTGGTTACGGTGGCTTTGTAGATAATTGAAGATGCAAGGGAGTTTCCCGAGACAGAAACATCATTCAGTCCTACAACAGCAGAATTCTTCGCACCAAACCACAAGAACCATCTAATACATGCAACTGCCGAAAGCAAGATGAATGCCCCCATATATATATACACACTGTTCCGTTTTAATTTTAAATTGTTTTGCATTATATGACTTTTTTTTGCTGTTTTATGGGATTTTCCCATTTGCCTTTCAAACTTGACTGACTTTTACCCTAGACTCAGACAATAATAGTCAAAAAAAAAAATTTACCACTGGTTTGCATAATTTATTTCCACTGAATTCCAGAATTTTTGTGCTGAAACTTACATCGTGACATTCGTGAGGACACTAAATATATTTTAGGAAAGTATAGGTTGCAGAAAATGTGGTAAAAAGGTCATACAAGTCAAGTGATAAGGTACATGATTAATGTACAAATAGTACTAGAAATACGAGATTAAAGCATCGTTTTGAAGTATTAGGTTATTTTTTTTAAATAATAAAATGCAGGGTTACGTTCTATTACAATTTGATATAACCGACTAAATGTGGTTATTCACAGGCATATAATATTACTAAGAAAAACAAGTACAACATACGAATACGAGTCATGTGACCTAACTTGGGAAAATGCAGTGGCGTAATGCCTACATGCTCTCGTGCTGCAGTCCGCGGGGCCAATAACCATTAGGGCCAGGAAGGTCTAGACAAACTGACCGAAAGGAGCTTTGTTGATACATAACAGCAGACTGCCATATACCATATTATATCCAGTGACCATTAAAGTTGGTGGGGAGGAGACATTTAAAAAAATGGAGATAAAAAGAAAATATATTTTTAAGCTTGTGAGTGCTACTTCCGGCCACCTGGAGGTGCCATACAGGTAAACACGAACCACAGTGGGGCTAAGGTGGTATAGACCCTCCCTGAGCTCCTCCATTTCAAGTTAGCGGATTCGCACCGATATCATCATAAAACAATTTAGAATACAATGACGAACATGATTAAAAAATGAACACATCAAAAATCCCACGATGGAATTGGTGACCATGATGCAAAATGGCCCCAGTCAGAAGGCAGAGCCTCCAGTGCCACCATTATGCAACTGCATGCATGGTGACCTGATTCTAGGTAAAATATCTATGTGTAGGTATGCCCTCAAATTTCTCTCACTCGATGCGCATTTAACTATTAAATTTATATAAATTTATTAGAATAACTCCTTATGTGCTATGTAGTAAAATATTACCTCCCTGCGATGTAATTTTTTCACAAAATATGTACGACGAACGTTGACAAAGGAGTTTAACAAAAATTATAGAAGGTGCTACGTAGAGTTGTTGCAAGCTCATTTTGCACCTCACGTCTAATAGAAAGACCTACCTACACATACTAGGCTTAAGCCCCAGACGATAACATGAACAGACATTACAGAACGCCTAAAGCGATTTCTGATTAATTTTTTTTACTAAAGCATGAAAAACTGTACTGTGTCAAACACAGATCACTTGAATTTGGTTGCTGATCAACTCGCTCTGCTGGTCACAAGTCCAATTTATTGTGAGTTTCGGATTGGATTAGTTTTAACTGCAACAGTTTGAAACTTTTATTTCATTAAACAACATGAAATACATTAAACTGATATTTACTTAACAGTTTATTAATTTTAAAAAGTATAATAATAATAAAAATATTTCCAAACCAACTGCGAACTGAATTGCAGATTTTGTTTACATTCAAAAATATCAAGTATCAACATTATTTCATGTAAATTATTGGGAATTATGGAAGTCTACATTGCAAATGCACTCAATAATTAAGTATTAATTATGTAAATGAATAATTAGCATAATCGCACAGGTACCAAAAACATTAGGCCATGGGCCAGCAGATGGTTTCAATTTGGGGGGACATAAATAATGCTAAATAGCAAGAACACTTATAATAGAATTCTATAGCATGCATTGAACAATACCGAGCAAATCCTAACATGGTGGCACAAGTGGTGAAACAGTGAGTCAAGGGCTATGTATGGGGGGGGGGAGAGAATTGGAGGATGAATATGTTGGGGGCCATTATATGTCAGTAAATACTCTACATAAAATGGCTGAGTTAAAATTGAGAATTACACTGTTTTAGTTTTCTTATTTTTGGGTGACTTCTACTGGAAAGTAATGTAGCAGAGTAGTGGGGTAAGAGGCCATTTCTGAACTTTGAAAATGGAGATTTCCCTATGAGAGCACACTGGTCAAGACTATGTATTACAGTGCTGGGTAGAAGTCAAAGCCTTGGTTCTGCCACAGAGAGCTTACAAACATTACACTACTGGGTGGCGCTCTCACACAAGCATACAGACATATTAGATGTGAAAATACACAAATGTCTCTTGGTGTCTCACCTAGTAAGTTAATTTGCATCAGACACATTTTCACTTTCAAACACTGTTATTAATTATGGAAACAGTTGCTGTAATAACCACCTCATTATCCATAGCAGGACTGGATGACACGAATGGTGTTGCCAAAGCACTGCTTCTTCTACAATACCAAATATGCCTGCCTCTTTCCAATTTGTGATAGTATATGCCAATGGAGGCGCTATAACCAATGACGGACATGCTTTTACCAATGACTGAGTGTTCATACTTCAATTTACTTTACTTAGCGAAACTGCTCTCATATCTCCATCATGTAGTTGTTGTCAATAATAATTTCATTGCTGAATTTAGCTGAAAAACAGTAAATAAAAAAATAAATTCAGCATAACTATAACATATATTTGTATTAGCCTCTTGTAAACAACCTTAAAAGTACTTAAAAACAAAGAAAATAGGATAAAACACAATGTAAAATACTTGAAATATCTACTTTTAAAAAATTAAATTGAATAATAATTATAAAGATGAAATAAGTAATGTAATTATTCTGTTATTATTAGGTAGGTGACCTGTCTTGAGGTACAATTACACTCATACTCAATAATATCAATACATCACTCTCCTAAGGTGCACTCATACTCAATAATTCTAATATCAAGATATTACTGTCCTCATATGACAAGAACAGACACTCAAAAATTGTCAAAACAATCCAATCTTTACTTGCCGCAGGGTTCCCGGAACGCCGCTGGCCTCAGCGGCGAGTGCGAAGCACAACTCAGGGTCAAAAGTGGAACGTGAAATTTGGATATGGTTTTGTAGTCAGATTTGCGAGAAAAACTTCAGCTACCTGTATTTCTTGACTGAGACGTCAGTGGGAGCTGTAATTTGCATGGCAAGGAGATTGAGCAACCCTTCATTCATATTAAGGGAATTTACGCCCAGAAACTGTGTAGTTATTAATATTTTGGTTATAATAGAAAATATTCATTTTTTGGTGACGTCACGCTCACATTAGTTAGCATGCATATGTCATAAGCTAGATACGTCACCTTTTCCTGGTAAGGCAAACTTTAATTCCCGGCGTGTTTTTTTTCATGGATAAACAAACACCACTGCTTTGCACATGGATGCCTTGTCCAAGCCAGGGCTACAAGAGCCGCATTGTTAGCATTGTATAATACTTCAAATGAATTATTCTTAGTTATTTTTTTTTCTTATTTTAATTTATTTCTTCCAAAAGTGTACTTTCTATAACATATAATTCCACTGTCTTAGTTAGGCCTAGTCTTATGCCTCATCGTACCCCGCTACACAGTACATCAGCAGCCCCTCCCCCATACAGTACAGACGTTTGCTAGGTAACAACGTGATTGCACCTTCCTTCTCAGGTGTTCATGTAACATTGACATAATTGTTAGCTAACCAGTTGTGTGTATTTCTTTGTGAAAATGAGTACCGCGGCGTACTCATTTTCACAAAGCATTTGCATCCCGTCTTGGAAAGAGGGATTCGAAATAATTGTCTCCATATCTTCGCTAATTAAATTAATCACCGTAATTTAGCTTACACTTATGAATTTAGGGAGCACTTAAATGTGAAATAATCATTTCACTACCTCACAAACTCCAAACTTTATTCATTCATTAGGCCTACATAATAGTTTCATATTGCTGTACTATATACTCCAACATCACTGGCGCATGGTAACAACCAACTGACTGCAGACCATTTCCGGTCACACATTACTCTCCATAAAACAGCACCCCCTAGTCCCGTCACCTCTGGATTTTAAGTGTGTATCTAATTTTCTTAGTTCCACAAACAGTACTTACCTTTTTCAGGTAATGTTTGCTTGCTTCCAACCAGACAATCTTTAAGTTCCACTTGTTCACTGAGACTTGCATTTCCACAAATAACACTGCCATGTATAACACACCTGTAATGTTCAATTTTATTATAGCTCCATGAAGTTAAAAAGAATGGCTGCGGTTAAGGCAGGGGGTGCCCCAACGTACAACCATCAGCACTGGTTGAGCATGCTCGCCTATGGTTCTGGTGGTGGAACAATTCTTCCCGGATAAAAACTAAAAACTGAAAGCCCAGTGTACTACACAATTTGGCTCATGTGTACTTTAAAGAACCCAGTACATCTTTCAAGATGAATATGGGGTTACACCGGTGTACTGCTTCAGCAGCCCCTTTTGTGGACAGATAAGAGATAGCTGGTACAGGTTTACCAGGTAGCTCAGACACGAAGAGACCTTTAGAGAAGAAGAAAGTTATTGTACAAGCTTCATTAACTAATATAAAATTTCAAGTAAATATATTAGGTTAAGCTCAAAAAAAAAAAAGTTAAGGAAAGGATACGACTTCACTTCAAAAGTCATAACAGATATGACTTCACATCATTTCATTATGTTCTGATGTTAACATGGGGCAACTTGTTACAGGGTACATAATTTTGCATGTGCTTACCCTTCCTTAATAGTGACATGGTCCATAATTATTGAGTTGGCTATTTTCACCTTATCTCCAATGTTACAATGTTGACCAATTACCGATCTTTTAACAGAAACCTTCTCACCAACTGAGCTTTCCTCGCCTACCATTGAATCCTGACCAACCTGTACAAAAATATAATCAAAATTTTTAGAAGCGATTTGGCGCAGCAGGTACGGTTTGGTTTCCCAACCTTGAGGTCGGGGTTTCAAACCCTCGCTGTGCATTTCGCTTGTGTCCTTGAGCAAGGCACTTTATCTGCATTGCTTTTCTCCACCCAGGAGAATAAGTGGGTACCTAAGGAGGTTCAAGTACAAAATGCGCTGATATATTTCACAGCAAACTGTGGAATTTCCCCCATAGGCATCTTTCCAATGACTGGAGTAATAATGTAGAAAACCACTCTGAGACTTAGTTGTATAGAGCATTATATAAAAACCTGCATATTATTATTATTATGAGCCAACATTCATACTGTAATCCAAGTTCTAGTGTAAACATCCTGATGATGATGAATGAATGAACTCTATAATGTAATTCTCTACCATGCAGTGGATTGCTTAATTTCTGAAGATGCATCCACTACCAGTTAGAAAGGCCCACACAGCTAATGAATATTCTGATGTTAGAATTTTTATCATCCCTGGTCTGTGCATGAAACCTTAATAAACCATCTTGCAGTTTCTGCTGAGCATGTCTATAGTGTGTCAATGTTCAAAACATACATGTTGCAAAATACTTTATGCTGAATTAATAGTATAGCCCTAACTTTCACATGTGCCAGTGCCTAGGTGTTGACAATCATATTTTTCCATACCTGTGTTTTTGGTTTTACTTTGGCTGTTGAATGCACAAAATTTTCTTCTTCTAAAACATGTTTACTCTGAAGAATCTAGAAAGAAAAATATGAAATATTATGAACAGATGATGTCAATGTATTAAAACTTTTGTTCATTCTTAAGCAAGAGATTCAAGTAGCCTCACTACGTTCTTATGCGGTGTTCCTCTACCATGACCTCTGTGACAAGGTAGAGTGAATGTGTAGACTGTTTAGGCCATCTGCCTACATACTAACCTGTCTATTAACATCACAGTACGCAGCCAGAGAGTTTGCCCGTGAGCAGAAACCACTATCCATGACATATACGTGGCATTTGATAGCATCAATGTTAGCTATGCAACCATTTGTAATCCCTCCCTCATCCCCAGTCCATGATGACATTTCAAGTGTCTTCTGCTTCAGCGCATCAACACTGGAATAATCTGAAATATGTGTCGACAATATACTCATTTTATTCATTATGACTATAATTGATTATGTTACAATGGAATGTTAATTAAAGATAAAAAAATAAAAAAAAAGCAGTTATGAAAATTATATGTACTATTAAATTAAGTGAATTAACAAATCCTAATTATCATTATTGCAATAACAAATGATTAATAAATGACAATTATGTAACAAAAAAAGAACGGTTGATTTGGGTTGATAAGAGAGGTTTTGCCGTACTTGTTCCTTAATCAACATAGCCCCCTTCCACTTTTGCAATGTCAGATGGAACCTAGATGTTATCCAGATTCAACATACCGTATACACACGAGGGGAACACTGACTTGATAAAGGTGGGAGGGACTCCTTACATGGTTACCAGCCTTACTGAAAATTAATATCTTTTTTCTATTAATGGTTTTAGGCTCTGTACATGCTATTACATTTTGTGACAAATTTGTGTGATTTGCCCATAAATGGGCATAATGATGACATATTACACCCAAATATGGGCACATCACAATTATTTGTCACATAAAATTTGATAGTACAGTATGGACAAAGCTTTAAAGCTGTCCAGAGTATCAAATTTTCTTCAAATTTATAAAAAAAAAACTGTTGTATGCCCATATATAGTCATGATGTGCCTATATATGGTCATGATGTGTTACTTAGGCATAATATTGTTTGAAAGTTTGCAAGTTGAAGTAATAATATATACTAGTGCTTGCGGTAAACCATGTGGATCTGAAAAGAACTGTTGTTGGTTGAGGATGTCTAGACATTTTGATTGAGTTCAGGAGAACAATATCTGCTGAAAATTCCAAACAGGGAAATACTTATATGTTTAGGTAGTGAGACTTGCTGCTGATTTAGAACAGCACCCCCAATAAAGTACAGGGCCAACATTGGCCAACAGAGGGCTCAATGTCGCATGCTTTTGTCAAATAAGATTTGGTAGTGTGGACAAGGCTAAGTGTACTCACTGTGATTGTGTGTAGCATGCTCCATAGAGCCTTCATCATCAACATCTTCAGCTCGTTTCTTAATAAATTGCTTCTTCACTAAACAAGGAATCAATTCTCCTTTTACAGATGAAATATTTCTAAATAATGAAAGAAAAATTAATTTCAATCCATCAAAACTACTTATACAGCGTCTAATATCCACAAAGTGTTCAGTGACACTATTACACTTGTTGAAAATGTTTTTGAAAACCAACAATCAATATTTTCATTATCAAGTGCCCTCTGCAGTTTAAGGCTCAGGGGATCTGTGGTTCTGTCAAATGAAATTGATGCATTTATACAATCAGATAGAAACTTCATATTATATATCATATCATACCATATTCATAGTAAGAATTATAGTATATTGTAACAAAATTGGTAGTCTATATTGCTTAATTTTACCCTTTTATTAATAGGTTAACCCAACTAACGCTGATTGGCCCTTGCCTTATATGTTAATTAGATTTCTTCCCAAAGTTATCATTCTAAATGCTGATTGGCTCCCGTCTTATATGTAAATTAGAAAAGGTGTAAAGTATTTGGGTAGAGAAAAATTAGGAGAGGTCGATTGGCGACCCAACTTTGATCGGACATGAACTCAAATTGTCCTGTTCCACATTTACCTCGTTTATTTGCGCTATATAAATCCATCTATTATTATTTATTATTATTATCTACAGTGTAGTACCTGTATTTTGTACGTTGCTTTGGTGAGTTTTTGTTATTGAAATAAAAGTATCACAAGGCTCATTACACAAGTTAAACTTTGTCCTTAATTTTAATTAGTTATCATAAGTCGACGGAATATCACCGGGGACCAGAATTTTAGCAGCTTTGGTTTTTATTAGAATAATAAGGATATAAGCCATTTGTTATTTGGGACCACAGAAAATTGGTCTTAAATTATAGGGTTCTTTAACCACACACTTGATCGCCGAGGCCAAGAAACGTTACAATATATAAGAATGATGTTTATACCTCTACATTTATACTTTTATTCTTTTGATGTGTCTATATTCATTTTTCTAAACCTTCAACAATTCTACAGGTATGTCAGTTAGAATTTCCAAACGAACAGATATGAACTATGATCTATGTAAAGTAATACTCACTTATGTTCTGATAAATAATCAATCACCCATTTCTTAAATATATACATATGGGCATCTAGTAAACTTGTGCCAACTTTAATAAATGGATGCCTACAAAAAAAGAAAAAAAAAAACCAAAACTTTGCATCAAAAATCTTTAAGACATTTGCTTCAAGATTCAAGAAACTTTACTATCTGTAATATGCAATATAACAACAACTTGAAATACTCAGCCAGATTTAAAATTTCAACAGGACATTACATGTTCAATGTCAATGAAAAACACATGGTCTTAAATAAACATCAAACACTGAAAGGAGAATAAAAACATGAAGAAATATTAAAATAAAGCAAGAATTTTAAAATCTGTTCAAAATGTTTAAATTATGCAATACCCACTCACTCATCACGGCGACTCTCCTACTCTCAGCTGGGGTGGTTGGGAGTCTGTTAAATAAGGGCTACCAGTGAAGTCAGTCAATCCTTATCTAGACTTCATCAGAGTAAGTAGCTAACAAATTGTCTAGAAATAAATACTGGCTTACACCAGATCTTAAGCTAGTTTGTTAGATGCTTGCTTTAAAATCCCAGGGTCCTGCGTTCAAATCCTGAGAGACCACCACTAACCTCATGAAGAGACTCATTTCATTGAGCATCATGACTTCACAGAGCATTGTCAAGTTACTTTACGTTCAAGTCAGTAAATCTTGAAAAACACTAGTTGCATTGCTTGCAAGGTCGCAAAAAATTCCACAAATTTGTTTTCTAACTTTATTAACATATATTGTTCCCAATAATTGCCTTTGGATGTGAAAGAAATGATATAATTATAATCTTACTTTTCAAGAATTGACTTCCGTACAGTTAGAAACTCCTCAATGTCCTCTTCGGCAGCCATAAAAACTAGACGCTGGCCTTTCTCATCTAAGCCAACTAAATCCCGAGATTCTGTAGGGAGATCATTAACAATTAATTAATTTATTCTTTCACATGATGCTTGGAAATGTACTCTGATATAGGC
>NW_022731578.1:929910-935390 GCF_011630105.1 Anneissia japonica | reverse complement strand
CTTAAGCCTAGAGCCGCCACTGGCTTACAGGTCTCCCTCCAATTAAAGACTACTTCTTGGACCAGAATTTTAGCAGCTTTGGTTTTTATTAGAATAATAAGGATATAAGCCATTTGTTATTTGGGACCACAGAAAATTGGTCTTAAATTATAGGGTTCTTTAATTTGAGCAAGACCTGTATTTCTAATTGTTACCTAATTTCTTTTTGGATTTCGTTCCTGGGATAGTAAGAGATTCAGAGGACTGCTCTGGTAGTGCCATCATCAGGGCCGTCATGGTAGAGTCATACGTCCGGTGCACATCAACAAGTTTATGAAGAGCAATGTCAGTTATTAGGTCACAGCTCACTACAAGGATGTCAGTCTGAAATGATAACAATGAGTTACAGAAGACGGATTCAAGGGGGAGGGGTTACCAAAATTTTTTTGAAATTAAAGAAAAAAAAATGAAAAAATTAATTCAAGCATAAGTTTGAGGGTGCAATTTCTAGCCATCCAGAGGTGCCATAGACAAAAACATTTCCTACCTCAGCCCCAACCATTGTGAAAGTCTGCATCTCCTCCCTCCCCCCTTCCGATTTTCCGAATTCCCTGACAGATGTTAACCTTAGTACAACATCCCATCCCACTTATCACATTATGCTGAAATAAATGTTGCACATTATATGTGCACTATGTAAATGATACCAAAAATAATAGGCAGTCATTGCAGGTAGAATATAGCACAGCAAGCACCTCTTGAGATAAAGCCTTTTAAAATGACAATGTTATTTATAATTCACCTTAATTTTGCGTTGTTCATTAAGGATCCGGAGGGAGTCTGCTGTACCCAAGTCTTCCTCACTAGACACTGTGACAAAATCCATTTTGATTTGAATTTGTGTAGATTTTAACGCCCGATAGATGGCGCCTTTTGTACTATCCAAAGTTAATATGATCACCTCTGTAAATTAAATAAATTATGATTCATATATGTAGTTCACATACAATCATGTGCATTAAGTAATTATTAGAAGAAATCAATTTCTTCACCCTTTTATTATATCATGAACTAATTGGTATATCAGGCTCAACGAAAATACAGGCAGTATGCTTGTCAACTAGTTCCATTAGAAACTACCCAATGAGTAAATTATAAAAGGTCTTTTTTCTTTTTTTTTTAGATATTTCTACAATATATTTAATTGCATGTTTTGCAAACCTGAGTGCTGGAATTATAGTGAAAATCAAAAATTAAATGTAAGGCAAGACTTTTTTTACACCTCGTTTAGTGAATCCACCGACTGAAATATTGATGATTTTGAATGACAATAAAATTAAATTTTTGGCCAATTGAAAACATCAGAAAAACGTTTTTCTTTATTTTTATTATGCCCTCTACTGCATTGAAATCTCCAAAGATAAGATATGTATATTTCTTCCTAATTATATAAATCTGAATCATTTAACCATCCTATTTTACATTCACAAATAAAATTTAATTTTTATTTTCTCCTGCACCTGGATATTTTTGGCAAAACTATTTTCTAAATAAGAAAACAAAAATTTATTTTTATTTTTATTCTGCCCTCCTCCGAATATTTCTAAAAAAATAAGTATGCAAAACAAGAAATAAAAAAAGTATCGCCTAAAAAATATGCAAATTCACCATCAAATCCTGCCTTCTCCAGCATGCTGATTGGATACCATATCATTGGTTTATTTGCAACAGGTAACAAAGCTTTTGGTAAGCTGGCTGTGAGGTCAGTCATCCGTGACCCCCGACCTGCAGCTAATATTACAGCTTGCAATTCCATAGCGTTTTAATAAACCTGCAAGACAGTAAAAAAATTGAACTTTAAAAAACTGTATCTATTATTAGGCCTATTATCATTATATTACTGTACCTTCATGTTTATATATACAGCATGAATTGTGCATTTCATCATGATTTTTTCTCTCATTGGCCAACCGAATAACTCCAGAGTGATGTATTACTATTATTGTTTGTTCAAAACCATAACATTATTATTAGCCAATATTTGCAATTAATTAAGACAACTGCTGGTACACATGCTTAATACCTGAATGTATCATTAATAAAAATAATGCTTTTCTTCTACACTTTTGTTGTTGTACACCTAAAAATTAGAATGGGAATCAATACCTGTACATACTTTGGGCGAATGCTAGTTTGAGTGGATGCAGTTAGTGCAAAATGTAACGCTGAATTTATCCAAAAAGAATGATGAGATTCCCTCCCACTCCCACCCCTATTAGATACAAAATATTAGGTCCATTTTTCATATAATTAATTTCAGTGGTGTATCTAGCCCCTGTCTCTTATACACATCTAGATGTGTATAAGAGACAGGTCTGAGGGGGTGCGTGAAGGTGAGTTTGGGGTGCTCGATAATTAAGTGAGAGGGTGTTATCTCACAAAATAAGATAGGTGATTTTTAACTACTTATTTGATTTTTTTTTGTTTCTTTATTCTAACATAAAAAAAAAAAAGACGACAAGAACAATCAGATACTGTACAGTAAAAACACAACTAAATAAAAAAGGCCTAAGGATTAACAAAGCATATAAAATCAACTAAACATTTAAGTTAAAATGATCCCTCATTTTAAAAATTTTGTTATAATTTAAGCTTTTTTTTTTTCTTTAGTGTGTAGACGGAAGTTGCATTTTGAACTGTAAATGGCAAATTATTCCATTCATTTGTCCTAATGTGAAGTGGTTTAATGTGAAGTGGTTTTGTCAACCAGATTTAGGAACTTTTACGTGAATAATGTCATTTTCACATTTTAGTGCAAGGTTACTCAATTGATTATTTTTGCTGGTACCCAATTTATTTAACACATGCCATAACTTTTTAGGACTATCTTTCTTTTCTTTTAGTTTATTCAAAAAGAAAGTAGACTTTGCTTTTCTATTCTTATATAATTTATAACATTTCTCAACTTTTTAAACACTGAGAATACAGTATATGTTCATTTTTAGTTTTTCTGAACTTTCTCAAGCATTTGTCTTGTTCAATAAATGAGACTTTAAGGGAGATATTTCTCCCTTAATAATGGTTAATAATTTTATCTTCTTATTTTATTCTACTTCAGCAAAAAAAGTTTTTTCTTCAAATATTTTGAATGGAGTAGGGAAGGGGGGGGGGGGGGGCGGAAGGGGTGTTGTGTGATACAAAACTAGGCCTAGGCCCTAGGCAGACTAAATTTGAACCTGTAGAGGGCAAACTACTATCACATTAAATACCATGTCAAAATAAGATAATTCCCCCAAGTTACATACATGTTTCAATTTTGCAAAAATGATCCTTTTTCGCTCAAAAAAATAGAATCTGCTCAAAGTAGACAAAGTGGCATTCGCTCGTATTGACTGGTTCCCAAAAATGAAAGATCTTGTAGGAACATGGCATAATTAAAACATAGCGAAAGGCCGGCCGGCCTAGAGAAGGCCTACGCTAAAAGAAAATAAAGGGCCTGGCTTAGGCCCCTACTAACTACAGGCATAGCCTAGGCTTATGTCACTGACTTAACCTTGCCTTGCTTGGACCTGGTTGATCCCTCCTTACCTAGCTAGCCTAAGGCCCTAGGCCTAGCTAGCTTTAGGGCCTCTAACACTGCATGCAGGAGATAAATCCCGTTAAACAGAATGATATCATTTGCAAATAAAATACATAAATTACATAGGTCAGTGCTTGTGCTCTACAAATCATACAAACCCGATCATAAACATACGGAACAACAGTCTATCCAGTCCATCGCTAGTGGGCCCACAGGGTTGCCAGATAGTCGAAACTCGACAGGGCTTCACGCGGCCAAACACACGCCATCTCACGGCCAAATTCGGCAAAACTTTTTTTCGATATCGGCCAAAATTCGGCCAGATTTTAATCCGATTAGAAGACAACAGTGGGTACATATTCATTAGAAATACTACAAAGATTACACGAAAATCAGCGGTCATTCGTTTGAAATTGAAGAAATTCAAATGATATACACAGAAATGTTAAACTTCAGTGTTTTTCTTCTTTTAATATCACCATTACATGCCCAGCTACATCATTTATTAAATAAATACTAAATAGCCTATGTTCTTTAGTTGCTGGCATGTAGGCCTAGGCAAATTCAAAGTTGAATCCAGAGATGTCCGAAAGGGGGAGGGGCCGGGGCCGAAAAGGGTGAGGGGCGAAAGTGGGGCCGATCGAGATAACACCATCTTCAGGAGGATTTTTTGTTTTCTAGACGCCGGAAAATAACCTCTGATGCGTTTGGGCGATCAATTATTTCCTTCTTTTTTCCCTTCTTTTTCACACCCACCCCCTCCCCCCTAAATCTGCCTCTGTTATTTAAAATCACATTATTAAGACTGATCTAAATGTATTAAATATCAAGGTACATTGTAGTCGATCTATAGCATACGGTACGGTAGTTACCAACTGTCTCGCATCGTGCGGGACGGTCCCGCATTTCAAAAAGTGATTTGGATGATTACGCATTTTGCAGAAACACATACGTGATCCATAATTTGTCATGCGTGATAACGAATCATCACGAATTCAGGGGAAATGTATTTAAAATTAAAAGAAGTTGGTTTTATTAAAAAAAATAAACGATCATTCAGTAACTTGAGTCATGTACTTATAAATTTACGTGAATATTTATTTCACTGACGCGTTAGGCCTACTAAAAAACTATCAGTAAAATGTTTAGGTCAACATAGTTCGGGTGCTCAATTACAGTGATACTCAAAATATTTTTGCTTATGTACCCGGTATTGTCAACACACACTCCCTGAAATCGTTTTAAAACAGCTTTAATGCTCAGATCGTCGAAGCACCTGGGCCACGCCCCCTCGACCCCAGCTGGGCTCCGCCTCTGGACTCCGCCCCCTCCCCCCCCGCCAAATGGTTAGTCACTCACACTCATTTCAAATCTCTCAGGTTGGTAACTATGCTATAGCAAAGATGTTAAGGGCCTGTTATTGGCAAATTCGTGGCTCTCTTTAATTAGAATGAATTAAGTTACATAGTAATAGGTAACACAAACTGGCGTTAAAACAAACCTATGAAAACTTTAATAAATACTTTTTTATGTAAACTTTCTAAATTCGCCTCTGAATGTTATTGTCGCAGTACTTAAAGCAATAAATCAACGTTGCTATCAGAATTATCTTCTTCATTCTCATATACAACCTAACTCCTGAGTAACCGAAGAATCTGCGACGCTTGCTTGAAATTGGAGGTGCCATCGGACCAGAATGATCACATCGAGCATTTATGTGGCGCTCTACATAAAGAACACTGCAGCACCAGTCCTATACAATTCAAGTGGGCAATAATAAATAAATTAAATTTATATTCAAAAGAGATTCAAAAGAGATAGAACCTCCATTAGGATTGAACATATACAAAGATACACAATAGGACCTATATGGTACAAACTTGCATTGAACTGTCTTCATAAAGCTTAAAAGAGTGTAAAC
>NW_022731578.1:879408-929903 GCF_011630105.1 Anneissia japonica | reverse complement strand
ACTTCATATAATATATATATATATATATATATATATATATATATATATATATTTCATCTGAACAATTTAAATGATTAAATCATGTAACTGTTATCTTTTAAATAAACTCTTAAATAAAAACTTAAATAAAGGGGTCCGTGTAACATAGGCCTAGATTAAGTGTTTAGGGCAAGTACAAACAAAGGTAGGCCCTACATAATTAGAATCAAATATAGAATTTAAGCTAACAAAAACAACATATCCAAAAAAGTCTACGTTATATTAGGCCTATATTGAAGAAAAAATGTAAACTTTTCAATAATTCGACCAAATATAGTTTGGCCGCGACTTTTCAAACGCTACGGCCAGGCAAATTTTTATACGGCCTGAGATTTGAGGAATCTGGCCGTCAAAAAGGCCAAATGGCAACCCTGAGTGTGAATGGTAGTGGCTATCGGCACTGCCGATGTGCGAAAAAAGCTGCTGTTTTCTATCGGCACTGCCAAAAAGCTGCTGTTTTCTAGCGGCACTGCCGCAGTGCGAAAAAGTTGTTTTCTATTGGCACTGCCACAGTGCGAAATGCTGCTGTTATTAATCGAATCGATGTTTTTATCGATAGATGACGTTAAGGTATCAATAATTGATTAGATCTAGCCTAGCCTATAATATTATTGTTAACATTATATTATATAGGCCTATGTTTTACAATTAATAATTATAATTACTTCTAATTAAATTATTAAATATATATTAGGCCTAGGCATCATAACAACTCCCTGGCATGATATAGGCCTATTCATGTAGGGCCTATACATAAAACAATAATAATAATAATAATAACAATAATAATAATTATATAATAATAATAATAATGATAATAATAATAATTTTACGATAATGCTTTTATAAAGAATTAATAATACTTTATACTTCAATAGGCCTATTTACGATAGTGTGATTAATGAGACATCTGTTGATTAATTTATAGAAATATATAATAGGTACTATATACCATTAATACAGTAATGATTCAGCATATTAAATCAATTAAAAAATTAGTGACGCCGGGGCAATAGTTGATAGTAAATAACAGTACAATGAATATCCACATAATTGTTGAATGCAGGGACCTATCTCTAGTAGCTCCAGAAATACTCGGCTAAGGCCAATGTACTCTACTGCCTCTATGAATAAGATTTTTTTTTTGTATGGGCGGCCGTTAAGGCTAATGTACTCTACTGATCTTTAATAGATTTTTTTTTTGTATGGGCAGCCGTTAGGGCCAATAAGTTCTACTGCCTTTATTATACTGCCCTCATCAAAGCTTTTGAAACTACGAAAACTTGTTTATTCAGCTTGCTGTTTTTACTGTCTGTGAAATTTTTATTTGTTTGGGTGTCCTTTTTTCTCTCTCTCCTGTCATAATTTTGCTTTAAATTAGGATCAAATGAATTAGTGTTCCACTTGAGTGATAATGTAGTATGAACCTTGTATATATATACACACACTCATCCAAATGTTGAACAATATAGAATAAAGTACTGCACTCCAATACAACTGATTTTATTGAAACACCATTTATATTCTTAAACACCCCACCACTTTAACTGTCAGAATGTTCTATTAATTATTGATATCCATCATTGAACCAGCACCTAGGATGCTTTTAAAGGTTCTTTGACATTAGACACTGTATAAATCCAAGATATTATTTATTCAGTAATGTATCTAGGAGGTGCATCTGGGTGCATGACCCACCACCCCCACCAGAAAAAAATCTTTCACCCCTAGTCGTCCCCCACTGGAAATTTCAAAGGGAAAAAAAATTATGCTCAAGTAGTTAAAAATCATCTCATATCACCTATATATTGCGAGCTGCCTCCCCTCCCCCTCCCATTTCATGACCCCTAGATACGCCACTGTATTTATTATGGGAAGACAAGATATTATACTTAATGATTTGCATAGAAACTAAACCTTGGGATAATTCAACCTATGGTTGCTTAAATTCTTTTGTAAGCAAAAGCATTTTGTTCTGAATGTAATATGCTACAGACTGACAGAATTAACATTACTGTACTGTATTTGGAATAAATATAACTTTCAAAATTTTTAAACTATCAACTAATCAAACGTTGAGAAAAACATTTATATCTTGATGGAATAAAAGATAAAAATACTAAATTAAAAAGGAAGTTTTTTAACTTAATATATGATTTAATATACAGACACTACCAATAGCACCTTCCACATTTCCCAAACAATGTATTTGGTGTGTTTAATTGCTTACAATAAGTCATAAATTTAATTATTCATTTAGTACTTGCTAAGAATCTGCACAAATGGCAAGTTAATTGAGTTATCATTTCTAACCAATATGTTGAAAGATACATCCTCAATTCTTTAAATTCATTGAATAGTACCAAACATTACTTATTGGATCTGTTGGTATTTCAATATCTAAACAATCCATACTGCAGACTGTTGATGTTCAGTATCTTTTGCATTATTCCCCCTCTCTTGAAAACAGCAGGTCACTTCTGTACTTCAATCGTCTTTATTAGTGTAAAACCATCTCCACCATGCTACCTTCATTCTATCCCATAATGCACCAGGGGAATCCAATGCTGGCCTGACATCCAGAAGGGAGAACTCTCCAGTATTAGGGTCCACGTTGCCACTGTCATAGTAATCTATGACATATCGGACCTTTTTGCCACATCTATCTATGATCCAGTCATGCCTGTCGAATGGTCTCTCATACCTACATAAAATAAACAGCCATTCATCATACAAAATACTGCCATGTTTATTATACTGTATTCCTGTAAATTTGATTGAAATACCTATACAATACCAACAAAATATAAAGGGCAGCTCAAGCAATTATTTACTATATTTCTGAAGATTCAGCTGTCTGATATAATATTATTATTATTGTTACTAATTTCATTATCAATATAATTATCATTATTTTTCTGATTGTGGCATCACAGCTGACCTTGATAGCTTAAAAAACATTGACACAAATGGTAAAAAATATTCCTTAATGTGTAAGTAAAGAAAGGTTAGTCTCATTTTAAAGCTATTTTTAAAAGAGAATAATTGTTATTTACGTTAATTATAAGAAACAATTTTTAATTTATATTTTATCATGATACAAGACTACCAGAAATTGAGAGTACTGTAATTTCAGTTTTTGAAAAAAGTTATATAATAATAATTTTATTGCATTATCAATACTGCAGATCACAACTTAAGCATAAGGTATGCCTTCAATAATGTTTTTGGTGTTAAAATGAAAACCATATTTATTTAACATGCTTATTTTCTTTAAAGAGAATTATTTATTCCATTAATCTAACTATATATTGCAATTTGTTCCTATACATTAATTATACCTGTCTGATTTTTGTATAAAATTATATATTTAAATTTTCAGTCTCTTCCCTTTGTTTAGTCTGTGGTTCTTGTCATTTTGCATCTCTTTTTATAATTTGTTTTCTGTTTTCATTTTTTCTGTGTATGATGATGTAAAAATGATTTGATGCAATCAAATGAATAATGAAAAACATAAAGGCCTTTACATAAAGCAATACAAAACTTGCAGGTATATCAACATTGAGACAATCAACCAGTGGTTTCATATCTAAAAGCACATTTTTCACACAAAGTACCAAAAGCATAATTGTTTTATTACAATAGTTGCAACAATATCAAAATATTTCATTACACTAACAGCTTGAGAGCAGCTTAGCTCAGTCGGCTAAACTGGTGGTAGCCACCGTGTGTGCACTGAACCGTGGAGATTTCTAGGTCCTCGGTTCAATTCCCATCACTGCCTCTCCTTGTGTTTTAGCTGGAGGGCTGAAATGCAAGTTACGATAGTGCACCGTTTAAGCCGTTGGTCCCATGTGCATTATGACCTGTGTGCACGTTAAAGAACGCAGTACGCTGTTCGGGAAAGATAGGGGATTGTCTCACGGTGTACTGCCAATCACCACCAGAGGGACCCCACTGTAAATAAGTCTTCTTCAGACTTCCGTGTGTTATCCTTGGTGTGTTTACAAGAATTAAAATCAATCCATCCATCCAAACAAAAAGCAATTAAATAGTAAATATGACCTTACCCCATCCACATACGTATCCTGGCCCTTGGGGAAAGCTCATTGTATTTGCCACCAAATTTAAATAACTTAGGATTACCACACTCCCTGCGAAAGCAAAACAGTTTTTATAAAAGGAATCAATGTAAAACAAATAGATATAGGAAAATATGATGCTATAATCTTATTAAGCATAGATTTTTACTGAAATGTTTCTTTTTAGTTGTATGAAAAGTGTCTCTGGCGGGGCCCAAACCTGCCACCTATCGCTATCAAGGGGAGCACAATTCCTACCGCTAGAAATGAAGACACCAGCGTAATACCGGGGCCCCTGTGGCTTTATAGGATTGGGGCCTTAGCCCTTGCAGCCACTGTCGCTGCTGAAGCATCACCGTTCTGGTGGTAGTAAACTCCCAGGAGAGATTTTTTAAGGTCCTACATCTATTTCAGAGACATTGTTTGTTAGCAAATACAATAGACATACAAAGATTTATTACAAAGGAATCAGCAGCTGGAAGTTTTCAAGAGAAATATCATTGTCTTTTTAAGAAGTTCCAAAAATATTGAACTGGCTTAGATTCAATTGGTTACTGTCGGTTTAGATACCAATATTCAGGATCTCTATGGGTTGGGGCTCTATGGGTCAGGTTCCTTTAGTGGCCCTATGGTTTCACCAGAGACAATTTAGAGCTCTGTGGCTTGGGGGCCCTGTGGACTGCCGCAATAGAGTGCATAGGCATTATGCACCTACAGTAGATGAAAAAATTATAAAGAATGTGACGATTTTGCAAAACAAGATGTCTTGTCTTCCTCAGAGGTTTGACTGTTTAAAATATACACATTAATCAGCTGGTGAAAGCTTAGCGGATGTAATCTATGACCTCTGAATTTGCCTATAACAAAGTCATAGAGAAAAGTGTAAAAATAAAATTCATGCCAATAAATGACCTGGTTTATAATATTTAAAATAATGCATTATCATCATATTATTATAAAGAGGACAGGAATGAAAAATTATATTTTCTTTTAATGAATGTTGGAATAATTTGTATAATCCTACTTGAGATGGAGAGCTTCCCACTTCAAGACTTCCTGCCAGGCTTGCTCGTTATTGTAGTTATGGATCTGGATAATCCGTGCCATGTCTTCTTGTAAGATATCCTCCTCCTTCCACCTCCATCCCTTCCTTAGCATTGCATTCCAGAACATTTGCTGTGATGGGTACACCCAAGTCTCACCATCTGTGCCAGCTTTTGGTATTGTAGAATGTTGCCGGTTTGTATCCAGTGGAAAGGGTTGGTCTGGGGCTGGCCTTTGATTTGGAGGAGGCATCTTGAAGAGAAAAAGTCTATTAAGATACAAGTTGCTAGAGTCTCCTGAAAATGGAGAGGTGATGATGACAATGAAGTGATGATGAAGATAATGATGGACTTTTAAAAAATTTATAAATTTATATTAAAAAAATTTATAAATTTATATTTAACCTAATTTAAGCTTACCCTGTTCCTTAGATCGATATCATCATCCTGTTGAGACACCATGGTCTTTGACCGGCTCATTGGGCATTCACTAACATACGATGCTTGGCTAGACTGATCCATTGGGCAACCTGAAGGTGGGGTGCTCCCTTGTAAAGAGCCTTGTTGTTTCTCATTGTGCATTGGACATCCTGCAGGTGGACTCGTGTGTATAGGTGCATGTTGGGTCACACCTACAACTGGAGGAGTTTGTACAGACTCTCCTGCTCCCATGTGCTTGATTTGGAACCTGAAAACTAAAATGAACAATTATTTAATAGTACTGTAATAGGGAATTAATTGTGAGGAATTCAGATACTAAGTCTCTTTTTGAATGGAGGGCTAGTAGTTAAGTCTGGTTTCCCCAAAAAATTGCTAAACTGTCACTAACAGCGTTTTCACTGCAATTGTTGCTGCACTATGATGCTACTCCTCATACAACTTGAAGTTCAACCAATCAGCGTCACTGAAAGTTATTGGTGATAGTGTGTAGCAATTTTATTTGGTATTGGCTTAAATAATAATTAATTAATAATTTGTTGTATAGTATTTTTCAATGTTTTTATATCTTGTGTTCTGCCAGTACTATTTTTGTAATGTATTTTCTATGCAATACCTTTTGTTAAATTACCAATTTAATTTAATAATGTTTATAATTAATTAATAATTTATTTGTACAGAATTTTGTATTCTTATTTTTACAGTACTGTAGGTATCGATTGCATAAAACATCGGAAAACTGCTGCAAATCTCTCCCAGCAAATACATGTTGAATCATAATCTAATAATAATTTAATACCAATATCATTTAATAAATTTTAAATGTCACATTTTTATGATAATTGCTGAAAGAAACCTTACACAGCTTGTTGGAGACAACACAGCAACTCAAAATGTGCAAAAGTAACAAAACTGCGCACAATATGTATGTATGGCCCTAGGCCTATTCCCCACCTACTAGAGAGGTTAGCCCTAAAGCCTTCTTAGCCTAGCATTGTACTACGCCTACACCATTTGCATGGATTGTACCTAAACCTAGCAGGACCTCCCCTGCAATTATAGTCTACGGCGGGCCTAGTCCCTATCCTAGGCCGCCTAGCCTAGGCCTACTTAACCCTAGCCTGGTCTTACGTAGGTTCCTACTGAACTAGACTAGGCCTATTACTAAATCAATTGTTATAGCTGTACCTCTCTTGAGTAATACTTATTTTCTACTCATCCTTTATGACATCTAACAACAGAATACATTATATATTGTTAAAATATAAAAAAAAAAAACAAGATAAACAAACCTCAATATAGCCTAGCCTAGTCTTGAATCCTCGTCTACGATCCCTCTCTCATGGTCATGTTGAATAAGTATAGAGGGCGCTAGCGGAAGAAACAAGAGCATGGGCCTAACTACCGCAGGTTCATGAATAATGAGGTAGCAATATATTGAATATTCATTTAACCTAGCGATTGAACTGAACTTTATTGAACAACTTTATTGAACAACGCTTTTATAACAGCGGCACACGACATATAAAATGTGCGTTCAAACAATATATAAGATTGTAACTTAAAACCACAAAAATACAAGGAAAATAATGAAAATTAAAAAAGAAAACAAGTAATGAAAATATAATTAGTTCAGAAAGAGCAAAATTAAAAAATAAAATTAAAACCTAATGAATTAACACTGGACAAAGAAAACTAAATACATAAAAAAAAAAAAAAAAAAAACATTGTCGACAAGGTCATACTCTTTGACAAGGTCCAGTGAGCACACACTTCAGCTGTCTACACACAAACTTTTTTTTTCTGCTTGTGTAAAGTAACAAAGTGAAATTATATAGGCCTAGCATAGGCCTAGTATTCTTTGTATGTACTGTACCTTGTAAGTAGTACATTAACGCTTTGGCTATGAACCAATTATTACACATTAGGCCCTGTCTCAATTTATTTCATATTGTTCATATCCATATTACGGTAATTTTAGGGTGCTCATAACAACACCTGCAGTAGTGGCGCCGATACTGCAGTAGCGGTGCCTATGTTCTTTTTATTTTTTGTATTAAACAATTCTTTATATTGTATATATTTTTGTTATGTTTAAACTGTACCACTTTGAAAATCAATGTAATACTGAAAGTGCCTACAGTATAAAGAATAAATAAATAATAAATAAATAAATTTAAGGATTAATATATAAAATATAATAACACCTGCAGCAGCGGTGCCCACTATAATGCAATAGCGGTGCCCATCTAAGGATATGAAATATAACAACACCTGCAGCAGCAGTGCCCATAACTGCAGTAGTGGTGACCATCTAAGGTCAACATATAAAATATAACAACACCTGCAGTAGTGGTGCCACTAATGCAGTAGCGGTGCCCATCAAAGAATTAATATATAAAATATAATAACACTTGTAGTAGCAGTGCCCATCTAAGGATTAATACATATAAAATATAACTTTGATAATAGTGATGTTGAAGTGGTATGAGGATGACAGGCTGGTTGATGAAGATGATTATGATGAGAGTAATGATAATGACGATGATAGTTTTGATATCACTCAGGGCAATTGCCATGTGAGAATTACTTTGTTTTCACTTAGCGTTCCTTTTTGAGCGCTGCCCTCTTCCATTTATTTAAATCTGTTTTCAGTATTTCAGTGTTTCTTGCCTTTTTATGATCTTTCCGGACTTTTAATTTTTACATCTTGATTTTATTTTTTTGATTGTTTGATTTTGATTTGAAAAAAATATATGTCTATTTGTTTTATTGATTGATTGATATCCATATCGTAGTATTTTTCATGCAGGCATGGCCATAGCCCATTGGTGTCTCATTCAGTCTCAGCAAAATAAAATTTATTTTTTAAAATGGTGATAATTTTGTGACCATTTACACATCAACACTAGTTTGAAATCAGCATCCTAAAAATGTCAATCACTGCCAAGTGTCTTTCTTCAAGATGGCTATTACAATGTACTGTACCAGGAGTGAAACAGACTACAGGTAGGCCTGTGAGGTGAAATGATGCTCCAAATGCAGAATAAGAACTGAAGTGATCATAAATATACATGCTTAATGAATAACAAGAAAAAGGCAAACACAAATAAACTTATTTTATTCTATTTTACAAACTTTTTAATGTTCTTCAATTATTGTAATTCACACTGGTTTTCTACAGGGTTTGTTTCATGGTGTAGCTTTGCAATTAATTCATGAAAAATACCACAATTTCAGAATTTATACAAATCACTGATCAACTAAGAATTGAATAAACTCATGTCTTTACCTAATACACAATAAATAAACATCAAGGTTTTCCAATGTGATATATAAAATGTACAAAGCCACACTATACAGTACAAAAGGATTCCAAAATGATCCTTACAAAGAAGCTGGCTTCCGTGCGACCTCAAATATTGTCGCTTTTCAGTACACATTTCTCACTTGGAAAAAAAAGTGCAGAAATAACTCTTTGTTGATGGATTTGATCCATGGATGTGTCATGGATTTGATCCATGCGATGGCTCTATGGTTTTTGTAAGACTATGACACACTTCAAAGCTACTTCAATGAATATCCATTGCCTGTAGGTGTTATTAACACCATTGCAGCAGATATAAAACATTTCATATACAAACATTGAAGTTCAGAGATGAAGGTTTCGAGCTTTAAATGTATTTACGAATAAAATGAAATTTTTTTTCACAGCTTCTGGGTAGCACCATTTTAACCTATAGTGTTCAAAATATGCTGCCAGTTAAACAACCGATATAAAGAGAAGTAAATAAAACAACAGTTACACAACATCCCATGTCAAAGGCCAGGTACGTCAATGTTACAAAATATAGAAGGCGATATAACTCAAGAATCTAGTTTGTCTGTTTCTATAAAAAGAATCCAAAAATAAAGGAAATTGAAAATTTTTTATTGATTTTAGAATATAATATAAATTCTATCTTATATATTATATCAGGCTAACTAAAATTAATGACCACTTCAAATTGCACTCCTACGTATCTATTATCCTTTTAATAAATGATGGACAACTGCAACATGTGGTAACAGTGTTCCTCATTGCTAATAGTGACAGTATACCTGGCCTTTGAAGAAGGGGTTTTACTTAAGTATTTCACATCATACTATTAATGTATTTGAACTAAATGTAGTAGCATTGAAGAGACATTCTGGCTATAGACATGCTATTCTTATATTTCAAAGACCTTTTCTTGCGTTCCAATCTCACGTCCATAAGGCATGCAAATCCGATTCAATCCACTAGCACAAAATCTGTCAAACTAAATCTAAAATTCTAGGAGAAACCATGCAAGTAAGTGAAAATACTTGTACGTTCTGGTTAATAAATATAACATTATGTATAACATTTTGCAACAAGAAAGCAAGTAATATATATATATTGATCACTTATATAGATGAGAAAAGATCAACAATCAATTAATCACTGAATCAAAGACCTGACTATTTAAGGAAAATTACCGGTATGTAATTACCCAGTTATTTTATTTAATTGACGAAACTACATAAATTTGTAACACACAGTAGAAGAGTAAGGCACCATGCAATTGGGAAATTGTCAGCCCTTCTGAAGAGATTCCCTTGTAAATCGTATTGAAAATCCAGATTTACTATCATCAACTGCACTGGACAACTAGTGCATTGTAAAACAACTAGTACCAAAATATATATTCAAGCCTCAATAAAATACATATACCTTCTTATAATGAAAAATAAATCCCACAAATAAAGGGGAAAAAAACACACAATTTGTAAGGATATACAGAACTAGAGAAATTACCCTAAAGTATTACCACATAGACGGACAAAGAAACGAACATGTGGAACACACTAACTGCCATAACAAACAAACTAAACAAGTCTGAAAAGTATATGCAAATCCTGTACCCATTTAATAAAAAAAATAAAATCTAATTTAAGAACAAGAACAAACTCCAAGTTCCAGATAGATAAATGGATAAACATACATAATATTTTTTAGTAAATCTGGTCTACAAAGGAGCTATAATAGCTTAACGGTTCCTCTACCAATATATTGAGTAAAGTTAATTCTTTGAATTTCACATAAAGCAGTGTACTTCATCGTTGCCATGCAGTGTTCTCCCAATTGAAACATTTTCACTGGTAAATTTGTCCATAAAAACTATACAGATATGCACACACTGTGAGGGGTTACCTTTTTTGAGTGGGATTTAATGACTTGGAAAAAACATCACATACAGCCTAGCCTAGGCATAGAATGGAATGATGTTCATTTATTGAAAGGCCAGCCAAGAGTGCCTAGTCCTAATCAGTGTTTTATTTTACAGACATAAAATTTTTACTGGTTGGCTGGTTATATTTACCAGTAAAATTGATGTGTAAAACGGCTTCGGGAGAACACTGCCATCAAAATTGAAGCTTGCAGACAGAAAGTCAACTTCAAGCAAGCTTTGTCTAACAAAGAATTAACAACCTTTTTTCAATATAAAATATGTAAAGTGTATAATAATTATATATAAATATATATATATATATATATATCTTTATATCTATCTATATATATAGATATATAGATATTATATATATGTATTTATATTATATCGATATACAATATAATCTGAATAATTGGAATGAAACATAAATCTGACCATCCTAAACATAAAAAAATGAATGGAAAAATCTTAGTATATGCTTGATATGTAGGTTAAATTGAAAACAAGATTTAAGAACTTGAAAATTCTGATAGCATATTTTTTCCTGCCACAATTTTGAAAAGAACACAGGAGAACTTGTTGATAAACTTGTCAAACTAGTCCACAGCTGACTCCAGCTGTCAATCAAATTGGTCCATCAAACTGCATTCACAGGTAAGAATAAAAGAGGTGGTGTTGAAAGAGGTTTAGATGTTTGCCTTTGAGAATGACACTCGCAGGTGTTGGTTATCTCCAAGTGGATAGTTATGCATTGACTAAAAAAAAAACACAGAAAATAAAAAATATAGTATACCATGATCATCGTTCTCTCTACCGAACCACCCACTTTAAAACCAACTTGAACGATAACGATATTAAAAGAGGGAGCAGAATTAATTAAATGGCAGAATTAATTAAAAAATACAAAATGTGTTTTCTATAAAAATACTTGTAGTGGCATCCAAAACATCTCACTTTAATATGAGTATGTGTTTAATTTACATTTCCTATTTATATTTTTTTTTATAAGTTCATTGTATTTAGTTTTCTGTATATATCATACACCTATATCACCTATTCTACTGGAATTTTATATCTTGTATTGAGAAGTTGGTCTTGTTTTCCCTTTTTATGTAGTGTCTCTTTAAAATTTGTATTAATGCGCCTTTGGTGTCCAGGTCCCTGTTCAGATGCTGGACAGTCCAGGCTTTTGCCCTGGTCCCTGTAAAGGTCCTAGTCCTGGTCCTTGCCAACTTAGATAATGGAGTAAAGTGATGAACTTACTACAAGTGCTTCTACAGCCTCTTCCAAATTATTCATCTGAATCAGAGCCATCTTACGGTCTTTCCTGTTAAATTAATAAACAAACAATAATCAACAATAAGCAGAACAGCACAAAACATAATCATTTATCTGTTTTTTTTGTTTTGTATTCAAGAAATATGTGATTTTAATTCCTGAATAAATTGAAGTAAAAACTAGACACTGGAGCAGCACTCCATAACGTGCATACCTCAGCCCTGTGCCTGAATAACAAATAACACCCTCAGAGCCAGGTGAATTCATTATTTTAATTCTTAATTTATGTGTAAGTTTCAAGAAACTTGCTTAAATTTGCATCAACTTGACCTTCATCTTTGACCTTTTCATCCCAAAATTAATCACCTCTTCCTTAGACCTATATCTAACACTCCACCAACTTTTATGATCCATTCATTAGTTTTTCCGTAAACCTGCTAACAAACAACCTCCTCACCAGCAGTAAAAAAAAACAAACTCTTACAAAAACAATATATGTAGACAATTGTTTTATTAACAGATATTCCTCATTAAAGATATAAAAACTAGAGGGCATGCTTGTAGCACATCCTCCACATGTTTAGTAGCAGTGGGGAACATTGTATCTACAGTTTCAAACATAAAAAAAAATATAAAAAAATAAAGCTACTTACGGGAAAAACTTGAAGCCGCAAACTGTACCGTGTTGAGTAAATGCGTTCTTCAGGTCCTCTTCTGTCACAGATGCTCTGAAGAACAGAATGAAATTTTGTAATTAGTGGTTTTCTTAGAATTTATAATTATTATATAAACTATATTTGGATATTGCCCATATTTTATGTGTATAATGACCATTTATAGGCACATCATGACTATAGATGAATCCAAGAAGAATGGTGCCCTCTTTTGTCGAGGCCATTATGCCAATACTCCTAAAATGGCAATGCGGTGTGGTGCATTATGCAGCTGCTACTTTTGAAGAAAACTGTATTTCTCAACAACTACTGTACTGCATTGATAAACACAACCAACATTAGATATTCGGAAATGCCACCCCAGTAATGGCGACAACATAAAAGAGGGCGCTGTTCAATAAAGTTCTCTTAGATTCGTGTATATATATATGGGCATAGAACATTTTTTTGTCAAAGAAAATTTGACAGTCTGAATAGAACTTAAAAAATAAAAAAATAAAAAATAATGTGAGTGAATTGATCTTTTTGCTAGATGGTCAACAGAGTTGTCTAAATTGTTTTCTGATGTAAGATATTGCTATTCTATGCCTACATTCATTGCAAAATGTTGACGGTGTTTGTAAAAAAAATTAAAAATAGAAAAAAAAACTTTTTCCACCCTATTCATCATTTTTTTAAAAAGAAGGGCAAACCAACAATTTATTTTTTTTGGCCTTATCATTATTATCATTACAACAAAAACAATTTCTGCCAATTAACAGATGTAAAAATACATTATCAACAGTAATATCAACATTGGAATGTGCTCCAGTGAATATTCTCTTGTTTTCCACATTGAAATTCCTTACAGGCTTTGAAATTCCACTCATTTTGTAGTTCTCACAATTTTAAAAACCACCCAAGTGAAGATATACTGAAAATGAAAATATACTTACGGAATGTTTGAAAGATGGAGAACTTGGTTAGGTGGGTAAATATTCTGGTAATTCTTTGATCCTGGCTTCTTGAAGCGATGAAGCGGTGAATTTGTGAAATCTTTTGTCAGTCCAGCATCCTTTAAAAAAAAGGAAGACAAAATTCATAATCTCTTTCCTATTATTCTTTGCATTTGCCATTATATTCAAACATCTTTGATCGTTAAGCATTCACATTCAATTGAGAGTTTTAAGTCACTACTTAAGATAATCTTGTATTTTGAACAGCGTGACAAGCAATAACTGTAGGAATGGCACAATATAGGTAGAACGATTGGTTGATTGCTCCCTCTATTTTATAATTTTGTAGATGAGATAATAAATAAAATGCAACAAACCTGTTGCCCTTCTTTTGGTAGAGAGACTTGATGGTGTTTGGAGATTGCAACTCGAATCGGCTTATCATACAGCTTCAGACTATTCAAATGTGACATCGCTAAATTGTAAAAAAACAATGAACTAATATTATTGAAAATCATCATTACTTTTATGATGAAATCAAAAAAGTTGTACAAGAAATGCCCAAGTAGATTCTAATATGGTAATACATCAAGAAATACATATTGTATAACAAATATTTAAATTCTGAGAAATATAACATTATTTTTGCCACACAATGGGTTTCTAAATAAATGGCCAGTTTATGATAATTTTATTAATTTTACAAATTCTTCTACCAATACTATTACCAGTATTATTATTCTTGGAGCTTAAACCTATTCACTAAATATTTTAACAATTGTTATATATGTGTGTTTTCTCATCTATGATATGTGGCAGTTTCGGCTATAAAGTCAAAGAATGTTTACCCTAAACTATTCTTAAATGCAAACTTACCAAGGTGAGACTGATTTGCGTCCGCTAACTGAATAAGGGCACTGTCACGCTTCTCATATAGGATTTTCACCCTATGTACATCCCCGTATACACCTAAAGAATCATTTAAAAACCAAGTTAATATTCCATAGAATGTTGATGTGTGGATAATTTGTTATCAAACACGACAAACAGTAAAATATTGTTATCAATAATGCTACATACAGAATCAAACATTAAAGCTACACCTTACGATTTTACAAAATGTTTAAATGATTAAGTGATCTTGTTGATTCCAAAAGTAGTATTCTTAAAAAGGTTTTTATTAGGATGAGGTATTAGTGTTGTGCCAAGTAAATTGTTTGATGTGCACCCCAAAATGACTGTAGATAAGACTGTCACCAAAAAATATATTATATAAATCCCCTCATAGGAAAAAATTACGTTGTTTATACTAATTAAATTATCTAAAAAATATTATTGGACAATGATAAAGAGAAATCTATCAAGAATAGGGAGGGGAGCATTGAAATGATTTACTCAATGAACCAATATTGTAATGTAATGAGTGGTAGTGGCATGGTGGCATGCATGACTTAGGGATGCCTTATTGGAAAGCCTCATGCAATTAAATATAGGTGCACTACACAGCAAACCCAAACAATCTTCTGCTAAACTGGGTTTAAAAAATACTATAAATAAAATAACAAAAGGGAAAAAATCAAGAAAAACATCAAAAAGAGGAACTTTAAAATTAAGAATACTACAAAATTACAGAAGAAATTAAACCACCAAAGATAATATTTGAATAAAACATGCAAGGGGTTGGCAGAAAATTAAATGGATTTTATATATTTTTTTAAAATATAATATAAAAACAACAGAAGAATCATTATATTGGAATATTGGGGTCAATAAATAATTTAAAAAGTTTAAATATATTTTGATATTTTAACTCATAATTAAATAGTCTTATGAAACTTACTTAAGCACTATACACTAATAGTTTAACACTAATAGTAAGGAAATACAAACAAAAAATAGGTGCATACCAAAAAGGGTAAAGAGAGCGTCAGGCGTAACTCGCTATGCACACGTGAACGATTGGGTCAGAGTAGGTGAAGGCAACAGGAGACAATGACACAGGAAGGCATAGATAGGAGAAAGGAGAGATGAAAAAAGATGTTCGTTATCAGTTTGTCATTATCAATCACCTCCCTATATAAATATAATGTATATAAATATAGTATAACAATGGAAAGAGGTAAAATGAAACATAGGAGTTATAGAAGGCCACAATATAAAAGATTCCGTTGCATATCACATAATTAAAGTATATCTTTTAGTTGAGGACCAGTACTTAGCCCTGTGTAAGAAATCATATAAAGCGTTAGATAGTTAGCCCAGCGGATTTGTTTTTATTTGGTGGATGTTATCGGTGGACAATAGAGAGAACTTCCGAGTCAAAGAGGCAGTGCTTAGGCTGAAATTAGGCTGCTGTTGTTATGGCAACAAAAGAATGATATCATCAACGTCTATGAAAAATAAATAGTGCTAGTTATATAGGTAAGTGTGGACATAAAGAAGCGGAATCTCTTTTCAAACATATTAAAACAATGTTTACACAGATTCTAACAGAGCAGATGTGGGACTGATCATATTATATGGCCATGCAAATAAATGAAGCTGCATTTGTACAGGCAAAATCATAACCTAGCCAACTTATCATTATTATCTCTTCAATAAAAAAATAAACATGAAAAAAATACTTATATTGGTATTTATGACATGGTAAAAATACATTAAATATACAAAAGGTTCATTAAAAATAGAAAATAATAATAAAAATAATCATACTAACAGTAGTAGCAACAGTAGTAATAATACTTTAAAAAAAAAAAAAATAATAATAATAATAATAATAAGAATAATAATAATAATTATAGCAATAGTAGTAGCAATATACTTATCACAATAGTAATTAAAAAAATATTCATAACTATCAACAATCACATATTTTGATTGATTTGATTTTGATCAATAAGAACCTCCTCACATAATTCAAAAAACTTCATTTATTCGTTATTATTTTTTGTAGCACATGCTCGAATGGCTGTCTCTTATACACATCTATATATAAATCATTTACATCATATAATTTTTATCAAAACCAATATGGCTCTATTTTAATATATTATTATTTTTATAAAAGATTAGATTGATATAAATTAACATAATTATAATTTCTTTTTTTCTAATTACTTTTTTTAATATTAAAAGAGGGAAAAAATTGCCCATATATGGGTATGAGATCATTATGCCCATATGGTGATGTGATGACACCATCATGTCCATATATGGAGAATTTACATAAACTTGTCACATGAAAAGAGTGGAGAGAGCTTTAAGACTATTAACTGGCTGAAATGTGAGCCAGCAAGAAAATGTGCAAGAATTATATTCAATAAAACCTTTTTTCCTTTATTTTCCCATTTGAAACTTGTGCAAAATCACATTGATACTATTTGCAATGTTTATATTATCAATATTTTCAAAATTTCAGACTAAACTTGTTTAATATCAATTTAACAACAGTAATTAATTAGAAAACTATAAAATGTTAAGCATTCTAATAATGGGTATAATTTGGACAAATATCAAATATATTTTTAATAGCTTTCCATTAAAAGAATACATGCCAGAATCGATGGGCACATTGTGTGCAATTATTTGTCATTGCATTGTAAAACGTGACTTCCGTACATTCATAAATTTAAGATCTGTTGTGTGCCGAACGGGAAACGAGGATGAATCATCCAATTCACATCCTCAATGATCCACAAAAGAAAAAAAAAATAACTAAGCAAGAAATTGAAAAAAAAATATCACTTACGTCTGGGTTCAGATTACTAACAAGGAGGACACTGCTTCCGCCACCAGTGTTATGGATGTTTGGAAAACGCATTCCTCCACCACCGAGAACAGGGTTATGTGGGAATGAGGGCAGCAGACCAGGAACTGTAATAAACACAAACAAATCTCAACACAAGATATTAATAATTTCTCCGGCAAATTATATTGTTTATATTTCAGTATTAAAAAATGTGTCAAACATCTGGTTAATGTGCAGATCATGCATGTTTTTGTATTATCAAAAAAAATCACAAGATTTACGACATGTATTGCGGCTTATTGTATTAGACTGATTTTCCTCTTGTTTCCTTTATGCTATTTTAAGTTCATTTCTTTTTCAAGACCTTCATGAATCAATAATATAAAGCTGACTAATTTGTCCTATAGCAGGAATTATCTCAAACTTGGATACAGTGATTCCTAATAGTACTACTGCAGTGGCACTTTTTCTATTTAATTCATAGTTTTCACTAGTATTGTACAAAAGTACTATGTTTAAACAATAAGTATAATCCCAGGATTAATAATTTTACTAATAATATTAACAATCATAAAAAACAACTTATACAAATTATAAATTTCAAAATATACCCAATCCCCTAAAAAAAGAAATAAATATTTACAGCCACAAAAACATCATTTAAAATATGGTTATTGGCCTAAGATATTATTATTTGAAAACAAAATGCCAAACAAGATTGGTTAAACTGAAAGTACTTAAAATCAATCACATAACAATACAAACAAAACTTCTTAACATTTTAGATTTCAATTAAGAACTTTCAAAACAAAGCAATCAGGATTATTAACACAATGTCCTCTTGCATATTAAACTATATTAGTAAAACATTCCAATGAAATACATATAATGATCAAAATACACACCAAAAAATAATTAATTTAAATATGCATTATGATATCATGACAAATGCAATTGAATTATTATCTATTTCATTTTAAATTAAAATAAAATAGATACCATATGAATCAAAGGTAATTAAATTGAGTGTCAAAAGTCAAAGTTCATACTCCTTAGAACATTGACAATATTCTGATCATGCGGTTATGATATGAAAACATTTAACACAATATGCATGTGTGAGAAAATATTTTTCATGCACAAACAACCAAACTATAGAGCTTCTCTCTTATTGGTTAATATCATTCACACAATTTGAAAGCCAAGTAGTAACCAGGCCAATCAGAACATTTTAGATTTCAAGTCAAATTTGCCATAACAACATGTACAGTGCAGACAAAACAAACTGAGTACCTGCGGAGGTTGGTATGCCTATGCCTGGAAAGCCTGCCAAGTGAGGGTTTGCAGCAAAAGCAGTGGTTCCAGCGATTGACAATGGAGATGGGATGAGACCTGCAGCACTGGGAATGCCTGTACGACACAGGGGGAAGCATGCACCACCATATGTTAGTGGGTTTAGTTTCAGCAAAGGCCACATGGGAGTTGATAGGGGGTAACGGCCCTATGATAGGGGTAACGGCCATATATCTTTGTTAATGTGCAATGGATCTGAATAAGCATGTATTAAGAAATCAGTACCAAAGTATAAAAATATTTCAACATAAACAATTCAAACTAAAGTAATAATGAAAAATATATTGATTAAGCATTGTATTTATTGTCTTTTATCAAAACATTATGCAAATTTAAATCTTTGTCTGCATTAATACTAATTGATTTAAAAATTATAACCAGTATTCTTCCAATTTCTTGTCCAAATATCTGGTTTTAGCATCTGACATTTCATGCTCCCATAGTAATATTGGTGCAAATTAACCTACGCCATGTTAAGTGCATTTAAACAATGAACTTAAAATCAGTGGTGTATGGCGTGAATGATGATAGAATGAGTGATAAACTACACAGTATGAAAGAGGTGGAAAAAGGAAGAAAAAGAGAACAGTGTCCATATACATTGCTAGACTTTGGAATAATTTTCATGCTCCAAGGTTTTGTTAGAATTTATTTACTACTTATGTATTTTGCTGCCGACTTAAAAAGGTTTGGGTATAAATATATATATTTGAAAAACCTTTAAAAGATCTAAATGTTAGGGAGGAACATAAAAAAGGCCCAGTAGCAAATTTTATCATGAAATCCTTTACTATTTCAATTAAATTAAACAAAATAATTGAATTAAATAACAAAATAGTTTAATCAAACTGTATTATACTGTTTTGAAACAAAATATTAAAATATTATTTTATAAACATTGTTAGTATGAAATATACCATCCAATTAATATGGAAAATAAAATTGATTAACTAATTTATTTATGTTATGATATGATTACAAATATTTGAATTGGGTGGAAACAATATAGAAACTCATAAGGGAAAAATAAGAACAAGAGCAGGAAAGCAGCGATTTTTAGGGTTGGCGTTGACCTACCATACATAGCTGGGTCGTGGGATGGCATCCCGATGCTGTCACCAGATGGAAGGTCCATTTTTGTGTAGTCTCGGCTCTTGTCATTGTTGTATTTCACCTGAAGTGTTGTCATCTTTGAGTAGTCAATTCGTAACGTACAGCAACCGTTGTATACATTTTGACCGTCTAAAGACTGGTGAGGGAATATATTGTGTTGTATTGATACCATTCATTCAACCATTCATTCATTCAAACCTTCATTCACATTTATTAAACCTCAACAATGTTTACTTTCATCAATCATTCATTCATTTTTCTTGTTCACCTAAGTGTAGTCATAATATTGGAGTAGTCGATCTGGACCTCCTTAACAGGAATATCAATAAGAACCTCCTCACATAATTCAAAAAACTTCATTTATTCGTTATTATTTTTTGTAGCACATGCTCGAATGGTTTTCTTATTTCTTGCGTTTGTGTCAATAAATTTTTTTTTTAACCCAGCAATGTGGAATACAGGATGGGAAAAGGGGTAATAACGCAATGTTGGAAAACTTACATATCTTGCTGCCTGTGCTGCTAATTTATCTTGGAACTGAATCAGAGCCTGAAACTGAGCTGTAACAAATAATCAATAAAGCCTTTTATATGATGGAATTGTTAAGCATATGAAACCACTAATCATTGTACCAGTTTAGTTTCCTGTAAAGCATAGTCTGACTGCTTTTGTCAATATTCTATTAACAAGAATTTACATTGGTGGCATGTATTGTTGGGGTTTTAATGCACAGTAAGCCATAATAATTTCTATATTCATCGGGCTTGTCAAGTTTTTTTAATTTGTGGCTTTTGTTAACATGTCAAGATTCCTGTCAGCTGCTTTTCATAATTCTTTGAACTTTCAAATAAAAAGAGTATCGGTAGCTTTAAACTTGTCCACATTATCAAGTTTTATGTGACTAATACCTTTGTGGACACAGCTTTAGGTAAGAGTGTTATAATAATGCTTGATAGTGTGAACACAGCTTTAGGTAAGAGTGTTATAATAATGCTTGATAGTGTGGACAAACCTTTAGGTAAGAGTGTTAATAATGCTTGATAGTGTGGACAAACCTTTAGGTAAGAGTGTTATAATAATGCTTGATAGTGTGGACAAACCTTTAGGTAAGAGTGTTATAATAATGCTTGATAGTGTGAACAAACCTTTAGGTAAGAGCGTTATAATAATGCTTGATAGTGTGAACAAACCTTTAGGTAAGAGTGTTATAATAATGCTTGATAGTGTGGACAAACCTTTAGGTAAGAGTGTTATAATAATGCTTGATAGTGTGAACAAACCTTTAGGTAAGAGTGTTATAATAATGCTTGATAGTGTGAACAAACCTTTAGGTAAGAGTGTTATAATAATGCTTGATAGTGTGGACAAACTTTAGATGAGAGTGTCATCATAATACTTGATAGTGTGGACAGAGCTTTAGTAAGAGTGAAATCATAATATTTGACAGAGATTTAGGTAAGTGTGCAATCATAATAAACATTATATTTACATACTGTTTTTTGTGAAGGTGACAATTCTGAGAATCTGGCCAAACTTATTAAAAATCTGATGCAGAATATCTAAGGTGACAGGGTACAACATGTTGTCAACGATCACACGCAGCACTGTATTCTCACCACCACCCTCTGCTGCTGCCTTTGTTGCCATTGGGAACGTTGGCAACAGAGATTGTGCTGCTTGTAAGGCTGCCTGTGCTGCAGCATTCTGTTAATAAAAAAGTAAAAATTACTGAAATGTACAAGAGAATAAAATATTTTCACTATATTGGGACATTATTAAAAACGAATGGAATATGATATGGTGACACCGTTATGCGTAAAATTAATACACTAAATGCAGCCCATGAATTTCATGTCGGCTATTGCCGACCATATTGCCAATCCAGAATTGCCACAGAAAGGCAGCAATTTTTTGCCAACCTAGGCCTAGATTTCTTTGCTTCAAAAACTGCATGGAAACAGGCTATAGCAGAAACTAAATTTAAAGTACATCATCAAACCAAGGAAAGTGGTTGTTCGTAAAACAGATTTGTTTGTACAATAATTATTTTCAATAGGCATACGTACGATGTGTGCTTGTCTTTCTCGCTTAGCTAGGCCTACTGTAGTCTTTTCGTAGGCTAGGTAGGAAGGAGTGACGCTAGCCAGCCAAGACCTAAAACACATCGCCCAATTGAAGCCACATGGGATGCGTATATCGTAATGCTTATCTAAATCTATTGTCTTCATTGTACAGTATTATTATCATATAAAAAGTGTTTATTATCTAAAAACAACCAAATTAATCATATTGTAGGCCTAATCCTACCGTCCGCAAACACAAACACGATCACATCGTGCCTTCACTCTGTCACGTAGACATGTGGAATGGAAAATCCCAGACAGATTATTCTGGGCATGAGCATGGACATGCTTGGGCCGTTTGGAGCACAGACAGCCTCTGTTGATACGATCGTAGATTTTATGAAAGTGATATTCCCCATGCTAAAGAGAACGCTAAATTGAATGCTATAACAACATTTCTTCTGCGATTTTCTTATGTTTTACAGTGCAACCATTCTTTCATCAACAATATATTGATTTAACAGAGATAATTAACAACATGATCTGTAGATGATGATGTAAAGTCGAGTGTTCAGAAAAATCATAGTTTACTATAGGCCTAGGTAGTAAAAAATTGCCGAGACTGCCGACCTCGGAGAATTTAAGTTTGGCAAATTTTTGCCGACCTATTTTTTTTCCAAATTTCATGGGCTGCTCAATGTAGAAAGTTCTCAAAAATGGTTCAACATGTATACACAAAATAACATGAATGAAATGCTGAATTTACTGTTAATACAACCATTCAATGTGTTAAATAATAAAAATCACCAAAAAATGTCATTATCTTATATAGTGCCCTCATTGTCAGCAAAAATACAAATTCATGTAATTAACACTAAATTATGTTGTTTCTTTAATTAAGTGATCATATTAAAAATAGATAATATTAAGTTAATTTAAATACGTAACATTAACAATGGAATGCTAGTTTAATTTGGATGGTGGACTTTATTTACAAATATAAACAATACTCGTTAAATTGTGTCTAGAAATCAATTATGTTTTATGTTTCCATATTCCACTAACCATACACCATGTTAGCCACATGTGCTTTTAAACATCACACAACATTTCACCAATTAATATCAACAATTTCTCAAAAATACAACAAAACGCCCACAAAGTAGACTTTGTTTCCCTGTGCTGTGTTTCGCTATCAAGTAGCAAATATACAGGCACTTTTCATATGAAAAGTATTCTTTGCATAATAAAAAAAACCTGTCTTATTGGAAGTTATTGTTGGCATAAACTAAATTTGAAGTGGAAGCTACTACAACATAGCTTAAACTCTGTCCAGACTATTCCTTGACAAAAAAAACTGTTGTATGCTCATATATGGTCATGATGTGTCTATATATGGTCATAATGTAATGACATCATGACCATATTTAGCCATGTCACAAGTTTCTGTCAAATAAAATGTGATGGTCTAGACAAGGCTTAGTGCAATTTGAAGATGTGTCATGATACACCAATGTAATTAAATTCACCACTAAATTCCTGCCTAACCTGTGTGAGGATACTTACAGCATTCCAATTATTGTACTTGTATTAAATTAATAATTGTCATGCATCACACAATGCCATTTAAGCACTCACCAATATCTTTATATGAATCAATTAAAACAAATTTGTGTTTTAAAGTTGACACGCAGCATCTAATAGAATCTCATTAAGGTGTGTTATTAGACAACTTACTTACTCAATAACTTTGGTATTTTAGTTGCTAAATTGCCAAATAAGAAAATTCATTGTCAAATAAAGTGACTTAAATAAGCCAACTCAATTTTAAGTGCAAACTTGAAAGAAATGTGCAGAGGTAAGATAAGCATGGAGTTACTTGCGTGAAAAAGTAAGACGGACACGAATACCGTCCTCAACTACACAACCTGACACATAAATAGGACATGTGCAAAACCCACATGATGGTTTACACGTGGCACAGCTTAGCTTACTCATTAGTGGCGCAACTGAAGTACAGTTTAGCATTACTATCCTAATTATTATGCACGTGTCAAGTTGTGAAGTGGGACATGTAAGCAAAAGATGAGAAAAGATGTATAAGAGAAAGAACCTTATCGATAGGAACGTCGGATTGGTCTGCGCCATCGTTAGAGTTCAATACTGCATTTACTGCAGCAATAGCCGCTTGAGCAATAACAGTCTAGAGAAAAAGAAAAGCTCACATATAAGGAAAAAGAACAATAAAAGAAGGGAAAATACATTTAAGAATACAATAAGATTAAAAGAAAGATAGATTATTATACTGTGAAGAAATAAAGTAGATTGAATTACCTGAAATAAAGAAAATATACATTGTTAAACATGAAGAGGAAAACACACTCATTAAAACTCTATTACTTTATTTAAACTTATTCTCACTCAATGGCGAGTGACTTGTCACTTACAGAATGGATGTAAGTTTGTATAAACTCAAATCCCATTAAGACTAGAGGCTTATGAAGTGGAAGTGGGCTTTTTGTATTTATAAGGGAAAGTCCTGGTTTTGCCAGGGCTTGACTAAAGGGTAAACATCACCCTCTAGAACAAATTCAATGAAGTTAATTTGTATAAACGTGGTATTCTATATGTCAACAGAGGTATAGTGAAGGTGTGGAAAAATTCTATTCTTTCTATTGTATGTCCATTCCTATAATTCTTTGATACTGCCTATTTAATCTATGACATGGTAAGGATGAATGCATGTAATTCAATTGCCTTCGTATAAATTCATGCTCTTTTTGTAAGCACTTCGAACATGATCAATTAGGCAAACATAATACCATTGCTGCACCCATAAGCATAGTTTTGTAGCCCTGCTAAAATAAAGTATTTGTGACAACAATTCCTGTAGACTGCTTTTGGTCTGGGAGTTTGTGCTTAAGTCTAAACTGAATTCAGCTAAAATGTGAATTCTAATAAAGTATCTTAATTACAACTCTGCTCCATTAACATGGCAGGATGTGAACTTAGGGCCCTAGGATTAGATAGAAGGCTACCAAGCTACACTCTACTCAACAACATTGTAGGATTTGAATCCAGGACCCTGGAATTGGAAGGCAAGGCTGCTAACCACCAACCCACTGCTCCAATAACATACAATTATATATCGTTTTACATTAAGTTGAATTTTTACAATAGTTTGAATGAAATTTAATTAGGTATATTAACCTACCATGTTGAGAAACAAACAATAAGATAATACTTGTAGATAAATATATTGTCCTGATAAACACTTCAACATAGTAAACTCTTTATTTACTTTTGAAATCAGCATTGGCAGTTTATGTTCTTCAACACTAATATCAACATTCCAACATAGCATAATCAACATTAATTATAATTAAAAAATATATAAAAAAATTTCAGAAAATGTTTTTTTTTACCAATATTAATACATCACTTAGTGACAGCAAATGAGGAATGAACTTACCGATTCATGCTATCGGTTAAAACTCATCAAAATTGTGAATTATGTAGGAGAGCATAATAGTAAAATAGTATATGTGTATAACAGCGCTTGGACTAGGCTGTCTTCAGATAAAGCCATGCTTAATGAGCCAAGGCCTAAAACATATGGATTATTACAAAATATTATATGAAATACATTAAGCTAAGTTGCAGATGTCGAATGCAGAATCACAACAAAATTACTGGCATTTTTGACTTGGTACATGTATTTTTACACAAAGAACAAATCTCATGGAATTAATCCACTTTCAATATGGAGGAATGTATTATTTACCTATATGTTCTCATCTATGCATGATTAAGGACAAAATTACAAATTACACTTTTAATTAAATACAAGCCCTACATTTGTATAAGGATACTGTAGGACCAATCTGTTTAGGTAACAAGACCCAAACCAAGATTGATTGATATTGTAGGTCTTTGTGTAATGAAATGAAATTAATCCAATAAAAATTTCTTTCCCTTTGTTCTAATTGTTACTTTTATAAACATGGATCTGTGCTAAATCTGATTATGAGAAACATTGCTATATTTTAGGACTGAAGTACTTTTACAAAGGTGCATATAATTTACAATTTTATGTTGGATTTATTTTGTATTTGAAATATCAAATGTTAATCTGTGTTGTAAGCCTATTTGTAATATGTCCTGAATACTGTATATTTTGTATATTTCTATTACATATATTCATACAATCCTTTTGAATAAAAACAATTTAAAAGTATCTAATTAGGTTTATATGACTTTTTCTTATTTTAGTGATTCTATAAAGGAAAAAAAGATATAGAAGTAAAAAACCTCATTAAAATAATGCTTTATTAAAGATATCTAGGTAATAACTAGTGACACACATATAACATCTTGTTAGTTGCCATATGCAATCGTCAACCAACCGTCAACAAGCCTACTATTTATAAGATGCCACTGAAGTTAAAACCTGAGACCTATCTTAATCATCTGTAAATAATTGTTGATATATTGGAGTCTTTTCTAGGTCAAAAGCTATGATTTGGTTATCATTATGGAACATCTTTGCAAAAGATATTGATGTTGTTTTCACAATGAGAAATAGGATATGCTATTATGGAGTATAAATCATCAAGGCTTGAGCTGGCAATATTCATTCCGATTTTTGTCTGTCATACTCAACTCATAAGAGACATGTCTGAGAGTGCGTGATTGTTTTGCAACATTTTATTGATTAATAAACGTCATTGAAAAAGAGTTGAACAGCTTGGTGGTTGAAATGCTGGCCTTCCAATCCCATGGTCCTAGGTATAAATTTTGTCATGGTAACTATACTTCCTCTCACAACCACAAACACACTCCTCAAGCCTCAAATTCTTGGCTGTTGTGCCTAAAAGTTGTATGCAAATGAAATAAAAATAACACAATATTGTTACAGTTTTTCTCACCTGTTGTGCATTGATTTTGTCTGTTGTGACTTCTTTGTGGTTTGAGTACTGTACATAAACTGGTCTTCCCCGAATTGTTACAGAAACATGTGTGTAGTAGTTGACCATAGTTGCTGCTGAGGCCTCATCTGGCATCTCAAGAAAAGCCTAAAGAACAATTAAACCTCAATAATATCATTTTGACAATAATCTCTCATTATAAGTCAGTGGTGACCTCATCACTTTTGTTTGTACTCAATTTTCCTATAGTTATCCTTGGTATCAATATCAAACCACCATTATTTTTATTTATTTTTTGTATTATATAGAATTATAACTTTAATATTGTTTTTATGTTGCTATTGTTTTATTAGATTTAAATAAATTTATATTTTCCTAATTACTAAACCATTACCATCACTAGTAGAATATTTCTTCAAACCATCAACAAATTATCACTGTTACTATCACATCACTGTAAAATGACAGTTGCCTGCAAATCACATTACCACTGAAGACTTCAAGCATATATTAACATTTTTTAAAACACACTTTTTACCTGTCTGTTAAAATACCATGGATATCATTAAGGAATTCTTGTAACATAAAAAGAAACTGAATAATTTATGGAAGCAAATAATTTGCAAGTAAAAAAAGGAGAAACGGACAATGGTACCAGGGACACATTATCATGGATTCTTGGTACCCAAGGCTTGCGATTAATTAGGAGAAATAAAAGCTCTGAAAACACATTCAAGTTGCAGAATATAATCAATAGTTTATTAAAGCTATTTGAAGGCCATTAGATTAGTGTAGTCAATATTACTTGTATCCTATCCACAGACCAATAAAGCACACCATTATCATAACTACAACACTTACAGATGTCTTTCCAATCAAGTCTCATTTCAAACTAACAAGGCAGATGTACATTTCAAATATTTTTTTAGTAGCAATTCTTTAAATCTAAATCTACTATAATTTTTTTTTTAATGTGTTCATATTAATAAATTTGTAATATTATTTATTATTATTATTATTATTATTACAGCTTTTCTGTGGTCTTAAGCTGTGGCCGAGTAATGCAGTGATGTCTGGTTTCACTGCTTAGTTTGCGTCAAATTTGTTCAGTTTTCTAGTTAATATATTATTGGTATAGGGTTATATAATTGTCGTAATTTATTTCAGCACCTCCTCTTTCTTTTCCATTTTGAAATGGATTGAGTTTTGGTATAAGTCCCATTACATTACATTATTACTGTTATGTGTTCATATTAATATTGCTACACTACAGTTTACACATAAGCTAAGATGTTTCTCATTCTACTATGATCAAGTAAAGACCTATTATTTTTTAAGCATTGTATTCCCACACACATAGGCCTGTCTCTTATACACATCTAGATGTGTATAAGGTTATATAATTGTCGTAATTTATTTCAGCACCTCCTCTTTCTTTTCCATTTTGAAATGGATTGAGTTTTGGTATAAGTCCCATTACATTACATTATTACTGTTAGTATTATTACCAACTTTTGCTACACTACAGTTTACACATAAGCTAAGATGTTTCTCATTCTACTATGATCAAGTAAAGACCTATTATTTTTTAAGCATTGTATTCCCACACACATAGGCATATCATCAGGTATTAAAAAAGGACAGGTGGATCACGCAGATGTTTATAGTTTTCTTACCTGTCTTTTGCCCTTTAGAATAAGCACCTTAGTTGGTTTGGCAAAAGGCATACCAAGAGTAATCACATCACCCTCTGTTGTACTATCATCTAAATTACGGATGTGCACTACTTTTGACACTGTGGGTTTCTCTCGCTTCACCTGTGTAGAAAACATGCAAAACAGAACATTAGTGCACAGGTGGCTAAATGCAAAAGACTAATGATATTTTATTATTTTGAGGTATTTATAGGTAGCAAAAAACCTGAAATCAGTACATAAAAACAGTATTATTTTTTGTTTGACTGTAAGCAGTGGGTAGACATATTTCAATCAGTAGGTTGTGAATTAACCACTTACAAAACACTTGGAAATTACATCTAATTTAATTTACATTTAGTTCAAATAAAATGTTTCATAAATAATCTAGACGTCATAAATTCAGTTTTCCACTAGGCGAATTTATTTGCGCAAATTGAAAGCGTCGTTCATGCGCATTCACATTTCTATCGAAATATTCGCTTCAGCTACTTTTGCGAAGCGAAAAATGTGCGCAACCAATCAGAGCTCAGGAACAAAACCGATGCCTTTGATTCACCTAGCGGAAAACCAGCCTAACTGAAAACAAGAGATTATATCACATCATACATCATTTAATTTTTTAGATGCACTGAAATCTATACAAATATTTACTCTGTAACTAAGTTGCTAATTTTAATGCTAGGTTGTACAACTGATTTTCTAAGACACAAAAAGAATGTTTAATGAAATACAAATTTTTGGAAAAACAAAATGAGGGAAAAAAGGTGGCAAACGGGTGGTTATGTCCGTTCCATCCCCACTCCCAGTTTTTAAATTTAATTAAGAATCAGAATGAGAAAAACAGTTTCCATAGAAATTGAGCAGATGCTTAAATCTGTTCCTATATAGCTTGTACAACAATAAAGTTAATCCATAAATTGGCTGGAAATGAAGCTGAATGAAGAAAAAAATTATAAATCAGCAAAATAGTTTATGAAATGTTACTGTAAATAATAAAGTCAAAATTCATCCAGATTTATCAGTCAAAAGTATTGGTAGTTTACCAATGTATGTATAAATCTGAATTTCAATATAAACAGTGGAGAAACACTTGTACACATGTCTATCCAAATACTACTTGAATAGGAAGTAAATTGCTAACAAGACGAAAACACTTTTCTCGTCCGTTTCCATCACTTTATGTCTTCTGGATGATTTCACAATAAAAACCTTTGTAGTCTTCACCTTGAAGTTAAAAACCAAGTAAAATATTTATATTTTCCCCAAGTACTGATTCAAGGTTTTGTGTCTAGTCACACAATTATCTGATGACATTTATCAACAGTCAATATGGTTTGAATGCATATTACAATAAAGTATTGTCTTCTACATTTTATATGCAGATTATATATATGACTTTCTGCAGCATAGAAGATCACTAATTAAAGAGTTGTGGTATTTTTCTGGCTTCAGACATGGTTTCTTTCTTATTATCTATACTTTACTGTACATGTCTGAATATATTATTCATGGTGGAGCCAAAGCTCTGGTTTGTAACCTTTGAATTTAATATTCAAGCATTTAATATTTGATTCATGTTATTATTTGACTCATTAATATTCATAGCTAATTACAAACTTAGAATTCATTTTCAAATTAAAAAGCCACACATGGTAAATTATAATGCTCGCCAAATAAAAACATTTGTTAATTTTAAGTCTAGTAAAAATGTGCAAAAGTAAATAACATAGGCCTAGAATAACCAGAGGCATTAGTTGGTTTCTTCAACTGCTTCCATGCCCTCTGATGAAAAGATGAAATATAGTGTAAAAGCAAGCAAAAACCAAGTACATGCAATAAAAATAGTGGTGAATAACCATAGAAAGATGAGGGGGTAAGAGGCATTACCTTCTTGGCGTCATTGGCATTAGGCGAGACACAATCTGAGTGGTTGGATGGTGGTATGACGTTAGTAGTTACACACTCGCTAGATGTCTGATTTAGCAGTTCATCAGACCCTCTCTGTGAGATGGAGAAAAAACAAAGGTGATGAGTGAAGAATAGTGGAAAATAAAGAGATGCACTTTTCAGACTATCAAGTATTATATAACAAATAACTGTGATTTGCCCATATATAGCATACTATCAGGTAACTTAATGATATCATCAACTTAATATGGGCAAATCATTTGTTATATAAAACTTGAGAGTGTGGATAGCGCTACAGTATGCTGTAACAACCAAAGTGATGAAAAAGTCTGAGCAGAGAAAAATGGGAGAACACACATACACACTTGAAAATGAGAGAGTAAAAGAGTATCCATGCAATACAATGATTTAATAAAAACCACTCAACAAAGTTTCATGCATTCTGTGATAAAAAATAAATAAAAATAAATAAGGAAATAAAACTGATGATGGCACCTACAATTTGTTATTTGTTTTTAATGCAAAAAAAAACAAACCAATCAGAGTATTGTTAAATCGTTATAACCAACAGAAATTTTTTGTAAGACTACCTAGAAATGGAGGTTACTAGGTAACCTCTTATGAATATAAAACTATTTTTGTTTACACTAGATGTCAAGTTACAATGTAGTCTTCATGGTACTTGTCTTGCAAACCAAAGTTCACAGGTTCAACCACCTTCAACATACCAGAAATTTTCTCATAAAACCAACTCCACTCCCTCATTTATTTTGTATTTATCTGGGTTTTTTTTTTGTTATTAACAATAGTTGAATGACGTGTTTCAAAGATTCTATATGACTAGATTCTATGAACAGATCAGACTCGCTAACTACAATGTTCTTAAGAATACATTTTAAGCCTACAATCTGTGCATTGTATAATTGTTTTATAGTACTGTGTATAACCAATAACACCTGACAGTTTTTTATGGGTACAGACGAACTGTACTGCAGTACACAATACAAATTCAACTTGATTCTCACATACAAAATAGGCTGAAACACAATCAGTCTAGTAAACAGTATGCAATAAGATCAGGGGTTTTTCACACTGAATTACTGATAACAAGGTAAGTTTGGTTTTTTTTTTTTTTAGCAAACTCTATTATTACTGATAAAAAACCAAGACAAAATATTCCTGAATAAATATATCCTGAGAAGAATTTGTAATTTAGATTCCCATACTGCACATACCAAAAAAACAAACAAAAACCTAATTTAAATTAATAATAATAATATGCAGAAATATATAACGCGCCAATTCAAAAAATATTATCAAAGACGCAGTGAACAATTAACCCAATTAAAGTGATTTTGTAAACAAAAATGTTTTCAAATTAGTTTTAAATGAGTTTAAATTTGAAGATTGTCGAACGGAAAGAGGTAATAGATTCCAAAGATAAGGTGCCTGAACAGAAAAAGAGCGTTGTCCATATGTTTTTAGCTTTCTCCTTTTTGAAGGGGCTAGAAGAAGAAATTTATCGGAAGAACGAAGTATAATTTTTTTTTGTCCAAAATGATGATAATTTCTTTACATAAAATATTTCTATCTTCAAAAAAATACTCAACAAATATTTCTGTGATTTATAAAATAAATTACTGGTATAAAGAGAGTAATTATCACAAAAAAGGCTTAAAGTTATTAATAGCTCTTAAGCGGTATCCACAAATTCTTGAATAAATTTAAATAGACACAAATTGCTTCAAACCAAATTCAAAGTCTGAAAGTAACTATAATATAATAATAATAATAAACAAACGCTTTGGTTACATGAATCCATCCACTGTGTATCTGATCGTTAGTGATTAACATGTTAATTAGACCCGATGGCTTTACTTGATTAACTAGTACCTGTTGCAATAACAATTTCACTGAATATCAAATGAGATGTATTTATGAGGATAAAATCAGACTCTAATATGCAATATATTGCTGAATTGTACGGTACTTTGATAATATGAACTCTATTGTGTTACGCAAATGAGAATTTAATTACAAAACGAATGGCATGATGAACACATTACTGTAGTAAATAAACAAATATTTTCATCAAATATCAATTATATTCTTTCCTTGAGTGACAGAACAAATTCAAAGAGTATAAAGAATAAATTTGTCAAATCCTTTAAATAGCAGATATTATTATGATTCCGTATCTATCTATATTTTATATTTCATTTTTTCACTTAAAATTTTATTTTTGTCTTTTTGTGGATCGTTCCACTTTTATTTCTCCATTCACCCATTTTATCTCAACTATTACAATCAATAATTATATAAACATCGCAATTGACCAATAATATAACACTCATCGAAACCATGAGTCAAAATTATAACTTAAGTTTCATCAAAATATGATGAAACATGTACGTGTACGTCTACTCCAATATGTTGGAAACATCCAACATTTTATTATATGCAATCACGGCATGGAAGAGTATGGATGGCTGATCTCTAATACCTTTTATTCCATTCAAAATACCTTTATTCTTTATTTATTAACCTGCACAGCAACAATGTGTTTATAAAGATGGTTAATTGATCAAATACCGGAATTACAGGTGGAGTGTGAGTAAAATAAGTTAGCAAGTAACAGTACACTACAAAAAAATATTATTTTTCATATTTTAATGGCAAACAAATAAGAAAATAAACATAAAAAATTCCTTAAGTACAGTAATAATATGTCATGTGTAAAAGTAAGTATTACTATAAAGTATAAAGAAGTAAAAAAAAAAAATTCCCAGAATACTTTTTAAGAATCATTTACGTTGTTAGTCCAACAAGAGGTTCATAAGAGGCCAGGCTCTTTCTCAGCTGTGTAAATAAGTTCAGTCGACAATACAAACTTTCTGGAGAACATCCTTGAAGGCCATTCATTAGCCTAATCCACTACGTTAAACAAGCTCAATAGGGCATTCTTTCCCCTCGAAAACCAAAGAAATTTACAACCGAAAGAGCTTAAGACACTTGCTTAGATTTCAGCAGACATGGCTATACTATAATATTTTATGAAGTTTTCAGATTGAAAAAAACTGATAAGAGTTACTTTACCTAGCTAAATATAACAATGAGAAACATAATGTTAAATAGGGACTATACTAATAACAGGTGGCCAAGGAGATACCAACAATGATTGGTTAACTTAAAATATCTAATTTGCATAAAAAATCCAAGTGATGTTCAAACCAATCAGGAAAGTGAACTATAAACCGCATGATCAGTAAGAATAAGGCACAAATTCCTACTATCAAAAACTTGCCAAATACCTTTACTGAAAAGTTTACCAATAACTACTAACTAATATTCTAAATTAATTTGTAGTGAAACAAAAATTGTTATAAATTCTCACCAAGCTTCTTTTTCTAGATATCTGGAACGCAGGTGTTGGATTATTGGTAATGGCATAGACTGGCTGGCCCATTGCCATGGGATCAGTTACGAGAAACATGATGGTCAATCCAAGGATCTGCTATGGTGATGAAGCTCAGCTACAGGTAGCGTGGAAAGCTGTGTGAAACAACTACTTACTCCTTGTGGCTTACTTAAACAATGCTTGTCTAGGCAATCAGAGATTTCTATGCTGTCATGACTAGCACAAAAGGGTTAGTTTGCCATCTTTTCATAAGGAAATCAATGAAGTGGAAAGGACAGTGGAGCGCGAAGCAATGTGGGTGCATTGAGAAGTCTCTGAAAGCAAGTCAATAGATTGAAGCTAAATAACCTTTGGGAATACTGCAAATTAGTTCATTTTTGTAGTGCTCTTAGTATGCATTGTGTACCGTTGCATCATGGGTCTAAATATGAATAAAATATTTATGCTTTCTGATTCTATAAATCCATGGAACAAATATTGGCAATTTCTCGTGTATGTGTAAAGAGCTATTAGTTGCGTGGAATTTCACGCACCTAATACCAATATAAGACAAACCGGTAGCGATTGGCTCAATAATACTAGAGACGTTCGGCCAATTACTTGGCTATTATAACACAACATGTATTCCCATGTGATACTGGATGCAAGTTTAAGGCTTGAAAGTGTCAAAATACACTTGCAAAGCATTTCACAGTTGGCTGACCTAACCTATCTTGGCTTGAATAATGCAAGCTTTTCACTTTCTCCATGCATGGAATTAGGAAGTACAATAAAACAGAAGGATCTTTCTTAACAAATTTTGAAATAAATAGTTAGCAATTAGGACATTACCCAATTAATTCCTTGAGAAATTTAGTGATTCTCTTGAGAATTGTTAAATTCTCTTAAGAATCATGTCTACACTTGTCTACAAAAACAAAAATTAGCTGTAAATTTAGGATGCATGCTTATAAATATGTATCAACATTTGAATTAAATTATGTTTTTAGAGCACTGAGGCTGTAAAAATTTGGAGGTATATTTTATGCATTATTACTGTTATTCTTTATTAGAAATTTGATATTGTACAATCTTAATCAATGTACAGTAACACCTCCCAATTACCAGCCTCTTATTTACGAACTCTAGATTTTACGAACCAAATTTGCGGCAATGGCATCATTACGAACTACAAAAACACTTTAAAATGTATTCAAGTTTTCAGAAATAATTTAAATTGTTACATCAGCTAAGAGAGAAAAAATTCAAACTTATAAAGTGATATAAAACTAAGTTTCAAGCAAGAAATTTTCATTTTCAGCCAAAATATATCACATTTAAGCTGTGCATGCTTGTTCAGGCATACTGTACAGTTAATCTCACTTTTTGATCATTGGGGGCGCTATTGGCATAGATTCGCGATCTTTATGAAAAGAATAATATTTAACATTTGTATTGGCCATTATTTGGTCATGTTTTCATGCTGAAATCACTTCAAAGGAATATTTCACAGTTAGCACAGGTAATTTTGGCTTCTGTAAAAGTATTATTTTGTAGCCCTGTACTTTGTAGCGCAGGCCTAGGCCTACCCTCACCACACTGAGATGCTGAAAATTTGAACTCTCTGAATTACAAATTTTCTCATTTACGAACCCTGTTCGGACAGAGGGGTATGTAATTGGGAGATGTTACGGTACTATGGTATTTGGTAAAATGGAACACAGAAATAGAGTGTAGAAAAAGCTTTTCTAAGGCCAAATAAAATTAATTCCTAGTTTCACATCACTGCCCTCATCAAATTTTGGAACCTCATGAAAAAATTTACTATTTGCTATTTAAAATAAAATTATTATTTTTCCATGCAAAATGAAAATAATAATGATCTATTATGGCAGATATGTTACAAATATCCATTTTTGCGTCTGTTTTAAGTTATAAAATATCATTTTTATTAATATTTACCAGCCTGTTTACCTTGCATTTTCTGTTGTGATGAATAGCTCCATATTGCAACCTAAACATTACTAGTCAGGGGTCAAAGTTGACAAAAACCACTTCCAGGAACTTTCTTAACACATTATATTTTGCTACACAATGTGATTCCCATTAAGGGAGTCAAATAATAAATACAGTTAATAAAAACAACAAACATCATGAACTTGCTAAAGACATGTTAGTTTTCAAGGGATTTTTGGGGACTTTCGCAACTCACGGGAGACAAACCTGTGCAATAATTGAGATTAACGAACAAGTTTACATTTTTAAGTAATTATAATTAGATTCCGAATTTAAAATTTTCAGCAACACATTGTCCCTTGCAAAATTTAACATCTTATTTGTGTTCTGTATAGAAGTGTAGAAGCAGTTGGCATATTAGTTATGGTTTGGACTCACAATCTAGAGGTCAGGGGTTTGGAACTCTAGCTGTGCAAGTCGCTTGTGTCCTTGGGCAAGGCACTTTATCTACGTTTGTCTCTCTCTCTACCCAGGAGTGGGTAGAGAGAGAGAAAGTGGGTTCATTACTTGGGAGAAAAAGGCAGAGTGGAGAAGGAAGTGGTCACCCTACCACAAAATACCGAGGCTTAGTACGATGGGCTAAGAGCTCATTCCCCTACGTTCAATAATGAATATGCGACTCCCTTTAACTTTATAGAAAAATAGTTTTAAATTCATACCAAATATCTGAATATTTATTTTAATAAATGGGCATTTTATGCTAAATAGTTATATGCATGTAGTGTATACCATAAAAGTTTACATACTACATGTTTTATCTGCAATTTCTCAAAAGTTTTCATCTATTTCACTGTGGAAGGGCCATACATGATTATTTATTTCATTCTTAGGTTATTCAAGTCTGTTTTTGTGAAATTTAATGTTTTGGGACAGATAAAAGAACTATTACATTGCCTATTTCATATTCTTTTGTTATCTGTATTTTAACTTTATTTTCCATTGAGAATATGGAAAAGTTCAATGTTCTTTGATGAATTTAAATCAGTTTATACATCAATCACAATCTATCTCATTTATAGACAATTTTGAATCATTTGCAAATTTCTGTGGTTTTCATTATTATCTAATGCATTATACAGTAGATCCCTCGACTGTGTTTCACATAAATTGGTTATCCTTGGAGGACACTATTATAATATATTACTTTACTATTCCAAAATATTGTAATAAATATATATTATAATCAAAACAAAAAGTGCAGGTTAACCTACGAATTTTGATCTAAAAATGCGTCTTGAAATTAGTAGATCTAAAAGGGGACAGTTAATTCCCCAGGGAAGATGTGATTGCGGACAAGACATCTCCACAGTTGAGTGAATACATAGTGGCTACCACCAGTTTAGAAGAATAAGCTAAGCTACTTAAAAGTTAAAATGGTACCAGGATTTAAACAATAGGCTCTGAGATTGGAACCACCAAGCTATACAATTTAGTAATTATTAGCTTCTATTTTCTTACACCTAGTTTAGCGAATCTTAGTATATAAAGTAGGAGGGGAGAGCAATTAGATGAAGGAATATAGAAAGGATTGACCAATAAATAAATTGGGAAAGGTAAGCCAGCACTTGTATCGCATGTTCGTAAAGCATAGGTGGGCAAAGTGTGGCCCGTCAGCGATTTTTGTGCGGAACGCGACAATGAATTAAAAGCCCTATGTTTGTGGCCCGCCAATCAAAATTGGCTAGAAAACACCTTGTTTTTTATGGCCCAACACCAATATGTATAAAGTAACATTAAAACTGAGAATAAAGTTTATGTAAAAGCAGTGATTGGAGGTTTTTAGAAGCTCACTGGAACTCAAAGTTTGGGTGCGGCCGTCGGTGTTAAATCAAAAGTTCACTTTGGCCCTCCGGCCAATTTTTATGCCCACCCCTGTCGCAAAGCATAAGATATTGTAATTATAAAAATGTTTTTTTATTCAAAATTATCATTATCAGTGTATGGTGGATTGATGAAACAATAAAGATATTAGATTTGATATCAGAAGTTGACTATAAACAATCTGCTTGACCAGTGATACTGTAATTTATAGTGATATTATAATTTAGTAAATATTAACCATAATAAATCAACCAAATAAAGAGTGACATAAAATATCATCTCCTATAACATATCATAAACAGAGTATGCAATAATATAGAAGAGTGATCTATGCAATTTGGGGCAATGATGCCACGTAGTAATATGCAGTATATTAGCAAATAAAATAAGCAAACGTTATAATTGGTACACTGCCTGCAAGCAATCCTTTGTCATGCAGATCACCCTGCCTACAAATACAGCATCAAAAGTAAACATGACAAACGATATTAGGTTTCCACGGTACGCTATTCACTCCAACTAGCAATACACTAAATATTGAGTTGATCAGGGAAATACTGAAACCCCTCCAGCAATATTAATATTACCATGCAAATGATACAATAAGTATGTTTTTGATCTTTTTTCTTAAAACCCAACCCAGCCGCCATCCCACTCAAAGGTAAATTTTGATATACTGATGGATGTAACGCCTTGAGCACTTATTTGGTTCAAATGTACATTCTCATTATTAATACATCCACATTTATTTGTGTTTTCCAATAATTAAAATATTATTGATATAATAAATAATTGATAAATGCTTGATAAATATGAGTTTTTAACATGGCAGGAAATAAGTTCATACATTTGAAGATAAAGAGTTGAGAGACAAGTAAATCTGCATAAAAAAGATTTATTTTCTGACACTATACTGTAAAATGCAATAATACTGATATATCCTCTGACTCAAAAAGGTCAATCTACAAAAACCTGCGTAAACTGTTTCATTTCTCTTTGCGTATAGATCCAAGGTCTCAGTTCAGACATTACTTAAACCAATCGACCATGTGTCTCTGCTCAACACATTACATGATGTGTGGAGCGATTTCTACTTTGATGACAACAAATGGGTATTATCACATCTAACACAGTTTTATCTAGTCTTCACTTGATAGCGTTCACTACTTAGAGACAAACCAAATGTAAAATTATATTAAAATATTTTATAAAAATCAAAAGAGTATTTATGCAGCTTGGGCAGGGTGAACAAACGTATCACCTCATTCAAACATTTATCTATCAATAGCATTCCGACTTTTATTACTTTAGTAGACCTTGTTCAAACACATGCCATATAATTGACCATATAATACTAAGATTTTTATCAAATGAAATTGAGGCAATTAGTATTTGAGACTATGGCAAATATGAGCCAGTCTCATTTGTGGATTTGTTTACTTGACTTTGTAAAGCCGTTAATGATACTTTGGTATAATAAAAAAAAAAAATGCAAGGAATAGCCGACTCTACATTGTAAACATCCTCATATTTTATTTACATATTTCATCCCATTTCAGTAAATCATAGAAAGTTGATTCATTCTTTCAAAAATGTTTTGTGATGGATTCATTCTTTCAAAATGTTTTGTGATGGATTCATTCTTTCAAAATGTTTTGTGATGGTTATGTATAGTAGTAGTACACCAACTTGGCAAATTCAATTTGATCCTAGCACTGATTTCAGTAGGGGATAGCCTTTCATTATTATTACAGTAAAAGTATTACTGTACCATTACTAAAAAAACAAAACAAAAAAAAACAAGAAACAAAAAAGATCTTTTTATGAATATTCTTGGAATAATAATTTATGTAAATTTAGATTTTTTAGATTTTATAATCGGTCCACTCATACTGAGGGTCTTGATGGTGATCATGATGCATTTATTAAAACACTTTTAAATATGGTTCCAAATAAACAAATTAATTAGTAGATGACCACCAAGTTTACCTAAATTTTACTGGTTACTCTATCAGAAATATAAATGCTGTTTAGAACATTTGAAATATTTGAATATGCAAAGAGTAGTGATAGATTATCAATATGATCTCCCTTAAACTCATCAAATTAATTAGTACTAATTAGCATAACAAATTTAGCATTGCAGTAAATCAACATTAAGTAATCATTACAGCGAAGATGTACTGGTACTAGGTACCTTTTGAGTACTATTATCTAATAATCATAAAAAAGCAATTACCATAAATAAAATAAATAGCAATTATCGATGGACTTCATTAGTGCTAATTACATTCCTTAATATACTACTCAGGGGAAACCAATGTAAATATCAGGGGACCTATGGTGGCCAGTGTCATGATTCATACACCACAAAAGTGTCTCTTTATGCACATGTACTTATGCACACTGGACCAATGGCTCACCTGAAGAATGATGTAATTCAAGGAAAGTCTAAGAATAGCTTTGGTAGGGTTTGAACTTGGTCACCAAAGCCAAATCCCTTTACGTTGCGCTAAGCTAATTTACGTTCATGTAGATAGGCCAGATAAATGGTTTATATTTTGAGCTGCCATATCTTATTAGAAAGCTATTTATTCTAAATATAGACATTTCAAGTACTCATTATGCATACACCATATCACAAGTGCTATTACAAGACAAGGTTTCAGACTGTAAGAGTCATACCCACGGATTGTGAGACATCAATTTCCATTTCTTTGCATTTTGACCATGTGTCAAGTTACCTCAGAAAGCTTGGTTCAATTCACACTCAGAAAACAATCATTTGAAAAGCTTCACAATACAGAAGTATAGAATTACAACTTAGAATCAATTAAGCTCACATGTCTTAAGAAACCTTTCATGCCCGTTGTTAAATTCAATTTTTCCCATGGACGTTATTTACGAAAGGCTGTTTGTGTTATCCTAATCTGTTATGCCATTCTGCTCCTCTTTCCTCCCTATCCAAAAAAACCCCCCAAAAACCAGAGCCTTGCGGGCGCCAACGTTCCTATGCATGATACATGACTTAACCAAACATATTTTCTGATTAAGTCATTATAAATGACATATCATAAAATATGGTTGGGTAAAATTTGTGTGGTGGTTGAAAAATTCAGGGGGAGTCTTTATGGCCCAAAATAATGATTTTAGACCACATTGGTAATATAATTTGATAGGCAAATTATAGTAATATTTTTTAGCAAATTTCTTTGAAAAAATTTCGTAGGCCTAGGGCCTAGCTAGGTATACAGTACTTTAATTTTACAGTAGTTTGGAACGATATCGGGAGTGGGAGAGCTGGTAGTGACCTACTAGACTACAATTTATTTGAAAATAGCTTGGACCCGATCGTCCATGCTAGTTGGGCCCAATTGTCTGTCACCCAAAGTTTTCATCACGATGATCAAGAATGTACACGATCTAGGCCTAGGCTAGGCCTAGCCTTTCTGCCGTCCCTCTACTACGTATAGTACCGCATAACAAAGAAAGCGACCCACACGGTGCATTCTTATATTTTACACACATTATTTAAATGTATTAGATGATAACACGATATCATTGATTAAACGATCTACCACCCTCGCATTGCAGTAACTATTTTACTAAACTAGGCCTAGCCTAGGCCTCATGTTTTTGTGGAAAGCCATGCTAGATAGTCGTTATGTACCCGACAGTCGGCTGCCTTTATATTCACTTGTCTTCAGTTTGCATTCAAAGGGTACACAGCTGCATAGGCAACTGTCGGGGATATAGTACCTTCATATGACTACTCATACAACAGAAAAAAATGTTGCATGGAAGTAGCGAAAAATGGAGATCTAAATGAAAAAACGATGTATTTCAGCAATATTAACACGTTTTTTAAAAAAATTTTAGGCCTTCTTCAAAATGCCTATGCCTACAGCAATTGATTTTTTTTGCCGCAAAACCAAAATAGTTTCATCCATGCCCACTTACCGATCGGTTAGCGTTAGCCCTGACTAAACACTGCAGAAACTTCACATCGAACCAATCAAACTTCGCATTGTGAGGTAAAACAAAACATCGGAAAACTTTTCTTTGACGCATGCGCATTTGCATAAATGTCTACACACGCACAAACACACACACACACTACACATAGGATAAACAGTGAAGAGTTATTACAATAGATCCTTTTGCATTACATGCATAGGAACTAAAAAACCACTACCACTATACTGAGCTTGTTGTGTGTCTTTAAGAGACCTTTCGTTACAGCATGGGTGGTGATTTCATAGTCATTCATTCTGCTATTACATTGTTAAATTTGAGGTGTTGGATTTCTGGAGGTGTCTTTAACATATACTGTACAGATTCACATGACAGGTTTAATTGGATTAGCGTTAATGATTATCATCAAAAATCGTAAGAGAATGGGCCAAAGTAATTGGGCATGGGACTGGGGATGTGTGCCTGCATTTTTAGTTCATGATAGAGTGCATACAAACACTACTAGCCTTAACACTCTACACCTGGTGTTTTTCCATTGGCTATTTTCTATTAATGCGTCCTTTCACAAATCAACATTTTAATCAATGAAAGCTAGCCCAGGTACCAAGTTTACCATCAAATAATGGGTGTTAAAAACACAAGCTTATCAATTAGCACTACAAATCAAAACACACCAGTGTTACTAATACATGTTAATTGATTTTCTATGGTTAAATATTTCCAGGGCTACTGGACTGCTAAGATTGTAGTGTTAAATTATTGATGTCATATAAAATTAGCCCTATAATTAAAAAAAAAACAAAAAACCGGAAGTTCAGTGTTCTGAACCTAGATGCTTAATGAAGAGCTAAAAAAAAAAAAGCAGTACTAATGGTGTAAATGGATGGTAATGCAATGACACACAATAGAATGCATTATTAACACCATGAAATAGCATATTACCAAAGTACATAAACGTCATAAATGGATACAACAGAAATAATGTTTATATAATGAAAGATGTTTAGAACATCAAGTAATAAACTCATCAACTCTTGATTACCTTGAATGTAATCAACAACAATATTAATGTATAATGACATAAATAATACTGTAGGGAGAATGAAGGAATATTGTATTTGCGATAAACATTGCTTTAGGACAACACCAGTATTTTTTCAGTGGTTTAATATTAATAATAGAAAGATCATATTTAAATAACCAACTATATACAAATTGAAGGTTAGAAAAGCTAGTATGGACTTTAATCAGTTTACATAAATGGCACACCATTCATAGTATAAATAATGTATAAATTAAATCCTAAATAAATTAAAATAACAATAGGTTCTTTATAATTTTTAGAATTAAAATAATCAACCTTGCCAAATGTAATACTTGGAGACTTCAAATTAACCATGGGTTAACAAAATAATCATAAAAGACAAAATTAAAAAGCCTAACAGATAGAAATATAAAAGTGTATAAAACCAAGTTTGATATCTATTTATTTTTTTTTTTTACAGAAACAGCATTCATTATTATGATACATTGCTCATAAACAAAATATTTCTGAGAAATATTTTCATTCCAAAATCATTTAAAATAGAGTTTTACATTGCAATGACTTTTCTCTTATTTTTCTATTGATTCATTGTTTATTTATCGTATATTTCTCGTCACTGTACCACTTTGAAAATCAGTACTATATTACTGAAAATGCCTACAGTACGAGAGAATAAAATTAAAATAATAATTAGAAAGGTAAGCAAAATTTAATATCTACAGTACACTATAAATATTATTTAAGGGATTTAAAAATGAACAATGCCAAATAGAATAATCCTTTATTACTACTGTACACACCTATATAAAATTATGATTAATGATGCAAGTTTACAGGAGAACCTTTACAAAAACAAGTATTGTATTCATTATTATGATACATTGCTAATAATTAGGAATAAGCAGAATTTGATATCTATGCAATAAATATTATTAAGGAGTTTTAAAATGTACAATGCCAAAGTGAATAATCCTTCATTACTAGCACACCTATATTTATTATTATTAATGATGTAAGTTTGCAGGAGAACTTTTACAAAAACATCCTTTATTATTATTGATACAAGCTTGCAGGAGAGGCTTTGGGATAACAATTTAAAAATATCACCGCCAGCATGACGGACCAAAGGATTCACAATAACTCGCACATCTTGTTCATCAATAAAGAAAATAGACTGTTAGCACGTACAGATATAAAAACCGTTATTTATCATAAGAATAGTGGTTTGAGGTATTGGACCGTGTTAATGAAACATTGTAAATTATAATTGACTCCCAACTGATCAATATTCTATAACAAATTTAACTGTTACAACAACGATTTCATGTCCAAGCTAACGACAGGTGATATGACACTTCAGGGCATTTAAAGTGCCAGTCCCTCAAGTTTTTTGTGTTTTTTGACCCGACACTGACCTTTTCCAGAATAGTACTTTTCTATGGGTGTGTTTCTACTGATAAACACAAAATAATCAATTTTTTAAAACCGTTTTTTTAATGAGTACCAGACAGCCTGCTGGCGTTGCAACTGCATTTTTGATTTTTCGAAAATCGGTTTTCGTGACGGAATTATGTCACCATTTTGTTTATTATTCAAAATAATTACAAAATAATTCGTCACTCCTCATGTTTGTTGACGTTTTTAGCTTGTAGGCCTAGGACATAAACAAAGACAATTTTTTTTTAAAGTTCACGCCTAATACGATCTAGTCTTTGCAGTGATTGACCTGGAGGTCACATTTCACCTGATAATCGCTTTTTTTGTGTTGCAACTAAAATCGGTTAGTTGCCGTTCAAACACGCTATCCAATGCGTGTTTTTAATCGATTTTTTTAAATCGCTCCCGTTTCTACTGCGAGAAAAAAAGCGATTTTTTGAAAAAGTGATTTTTAATCGATTATTTCTTTCCAGTAGAAACAGGCCCTAAAAGTTAATTAAATTTTTTTTTCTAACAATTTTAAAATGAAACGTAAACATGCTTTTGGATCCTATGACTGGCTACTTTTCAATGTGTACACCACTATAATAAGGACAAATTTAAAGATGACTTTTACATATTTTCACTTAAATTGTTATTGATACATTTTAATAAAATTATGAAAATTTTTCCATTTAATCATAACAAATGGTATATCTTGGAGAAGTAAAATTCTAAACCTCATTTACAAACGACGGCACTGATAATGCTGCTGTACTGCATCTGTTATATGTTTTTCCTTGTTATATATGCAGCTGAACTTGAAAATTAAGAGATGACAGAAGTCCTTCCATACACATAATATTGTTCAACACTATGTTCATTTATATTACCATTTGTATGAAAGTATATTTCAATATTATTAGTTTCTATTTGATAAACAATGATATTCCAGTTTTTATGAAGCTTTTGAATTTGCAATTGAAGGTTATTTTTGTCTGAAAATAAATTTTAAAAAAACATTCAAAATATTTTTTTTTTTTATATCTATTAAACACTGATGATATGGAACTATTTTTTATAGCTCGCTATATTCTGGTATAAGTAGATAAAAAGCTTTCTCATGTTCAACATCATTACATTAAAATGATATACATCTTTTTTGATGCACCTTAAGCTTTTGGTGCTATTGCGCCATCACTCCCAAATCCAAATAAGCACCGTTTATCAAAATATAAATACACAGGATTACTTTGATTGTGTTTTATTTTGATGCTGTGACAAGTATTGCTCATTTAAAATATTCAGATAATTAAAAATCACAATGTTCACATGACAGTCACAGTTTATGACTTCATGAGATCATTGACATTACCGACCGCATTGGTTACAGAGCTTAGTATATTACGGTAAAATATTGCCAATAATATTATGGTAACTATGGCAACAAATTTCTCCGATTTTATTTGTTGTCATATTTTAATTTTAAAATTAATAAAACAGCTATATATATTATATTCTAGTTTCATCTTATTTTTAAATGTTTTAAAATAATTTTAGATGATGTTAAAGAAACCTAGAAGGGCAACATGACTTGTTTATCAAGGGCCCTGTAGAACATTTAATTTACATTCAGATCCTAAGCTATGGTTATACCTGCACTAGACTACAAAACATCATGGCTGGACAAACTAAACTACCTAGTCACTGTTTACCTTCTTATAGCAGAACTATGTCTATAGTTTGCTTAGCCTACATAGTTTTAAAGTCAGTAAACACTTGAAAATTCCAACCTGACAGTCTTAACAAAAGTCCAGACTACGAATAGGAAAGACAAGGCCTCGTTGCTAAGCAATTGTGAGGCCGATCTGTGGAACTTTCTACTTGAGTATATAAGGAAGCAAATAAATTCTCCTTTACAAGTTAAGAATGCATCAAGATGATGTTTTCATCATCCAAAGACTATTAAGCTCTCTCAATAAAGCTGCAAAAACATATAATTTTTCCACTCAATGCTAATGCAGATATTCCACATAATGTTGTTACAATGCATATAATTACAGAATAAAGTGTGGCATATCTAAGTATCTACTTACATCAGACATGGCTAAAAGCTGGAAGAGACAGTGATAGAGCTGAAAGAAAAGAGTACTTATACACCTAACAACAGACTGACTGAGAAGGGTGAATATGATTGCATTCAGAATCCGTGGTTTTGCGGATCAGCTACTCAACTGTAGGCTGAACCGGTAAAAACGGCAAACATATTGATTAATTGATTTTTACCTTTGTTCCTGAGCCATTCATGTCTGTGGTAGTTATCCTGTGGGGTAGAGAGAAAAAAACATATGGTTAGTTTCAAATTCAATAAGTAGCATGCATAACAATAGACGCACTATATAGGTAGAAGCAACAGCAGGCCAATTGAGTAGCATGTGGAATTTACAGCATATATTGCTGCAACGGCCGGTTTGTTATTGATTTCTACATCCAGCTTATTGACTTCATCAGTTCAATCAGAATAGACACATGATGGTAATGCTTCCTTTTTACACCTCAATTATAAACAAACTTCCAAAACAGTAGACACCAGCCACACTGATTTAAAAACAATTTGGCTACAGTACTATCAAAACCTCTGTGCCCTCTGTTTCTACATCACTTCTTGTTTGCCAACGATAAATTAATTCTCAGCTTTGCGTGTTGGCAGAATTAAGTACATTCCATTAGGAAATCTATAATTCAACTAACTCATTCAATCAAAAATTGGATTAAAAAACTCATTTTAATGACATTTTCTCCGGTTCAGTGCTACAATACTAAAGACTGCAGTTTATTTCTTTGCAACACACTCAATAGAATACAATGCAAATAAATTTTGAATTGAAGTTAAGTTGAATGTAACAATTATGAAATTGTTTTTATCATTGTGAGGAGGTATAAAAATATAAGAAATAAAATAAAAGCAACCACAAAAATGTATTGAAACCTATACAAGACAGTAGTTGTATTTTTTATTGGGCCTAACACAACATTTAAATACTGTATATATACATTTTGGTAAGTATTCCACGATCATTATGTTTACTCTTTCATCATTAATGTCTTACTTTACTATTTTATTCATTTTCAAAAAAACATAAACTCAACTAGAAAGTAAATTGATTGTTGGAAATGCAAGTCTCATTTGAGAATCATAGCAACAAAGTAAGAGTTCCCAATCTAGCTAACACATGGTGCAACCAATACCACAGGGATGGGAAGCAGTGTATCATACCCATGATGTCCTACCACATTATATGATAAGGATGATGGCACTATCAATATAGAGAGTAAACCTATACACAAGGGACGGGAACTGGTCATCATACTGTACCCACAATTTCCTAGCTTACATCATAATGACAATGATTGCTACAACTATCAGTATAGCAAGAAAACTGATATCCCAGTGACAGGAACTGGCCAACGTACCACTTAATAATATTGTAGGACACATCATACGATAATGATGTGTAACTAAAAGTGAACCAAAACTCCAGGGATGGGAACTTGGCACCATACTAACAAGTCATAACTCACATGATTATGAAGATGCATTAGGCATAGAGTGAACCAACACTCCAGAAATATGAAATCTGGCATCACACCCACCAAGTCATAGCTCAAATGATATAATGCACTGTGTCGAATTCTCTATGGAATCGTGTTGGCTGACGCCTGTCAGCACAATGTACTCAACTTTAGTGGGCACTTCACAGACGTGAATACTGAACATGCTAATTACCAGCAGTTAAGGAATACTGCCTAAAAAATGGAGCAAGCTAACTTGAGTTGGACAGGCCAAGAACCTAAAATGAAATTGTCCAGTCGATAGTCGTGGCTATGACATAATGTACTACTAGTACCATAATCAGTCACTTGGTTAAACTAGGTTTTTATATTTTTTACAAATATAAGCATTAATGCGGACTTAGACGTGGCCTCTGGAATGGTGGTGAGAGGTCACCTATTCCGGAAAAGAGAATTGACTAAAAAGACTGAATTGCTACTGGAAGATGCCTGTTTTACAGTACAACTGAAAGTAAAGAAAGCAATGAATTGATAAAGAACATGAATATAATAATAAATAGTAATGAGAACTTTAATCATTGCAATAAACCGAATATATTAACCTACATGGTAAAATAAAGGACATTGGTAAGTAAACTGCAAAGAAAATCTTGAATCTAGTATTTAGCAAATTGTTTCTAAGCAACAGCCACAAAATACATAATCAGATGCTATAGTATATAGACCGCTTGTAAAATTATAAATATCTACCCATTTGGTAATACATTACTCGAAAAGCTCTAGGTTTACTCCTTATTTTTCTGTTCGTTACAACAATGGAAAAGGGCCCATAAAATAAAATTCAAAAATAAGTCTTAAATTTAATTTATTGATTTTCCTCAGTAAATTATGCGTGCAAGATAACAATTCTGATCTCTACTTGAGAGTTAGTATTCTGAATGCTGCTAACTGTCACTGTATCCTAACTAGATCCAATCACAAACTTTAAAAAAATGTCTAAATCAACTTAATTTTTTTTTTCTTACTTACAATGGTTTTTAAAAATAATTTTACATAATTGTTGGCATATATATCACTTTCCAAATTTACACATCTTAAAGCACTTAACAATACTTCCCTGGTCATTGGAAAATGGATAACCCCCTCTGGTCACTGGGGTGCATTCCTGGTTTGTTCATTCTTTACTGATGCGCACAACCAACCAACCAACCACCAACTAACCAACCTTTTAATTGTTTAATTTTCTTTCCCCAATTCAATAATTAAAAAGTACTGTGACTTTCTAAATCATAGTCACTGTTGGTTTGAATTGTTTGTTGGATAGGAATAAAAAAGTAAAAGTTTTTCTTTGAAAAAAAACTATCACCTAAAAATGAATCACCTGGTATAAACAAGTTTTACATCAATAAAAATATATTAAGATCAATTATTAAACCTGGATTAAGACAAGTGTCAACGCTAACTTATGTGGCTTTAACAAGGTATGTCATGCAGTATGAAAATTTCACCTAAAAATCTCTTCAGTACACCATTCATTGATGTTTTAAAAACACTTTCATTAAACCTGTAATTAGAATTTAAATTTCTAATTAACATAAAAATAAAAAGTAATAGCATGCTAGACAAAGGCATTGTCTTCTTTAAGCAATCCTTTGTCAGAGAAATTGAATCAAGGTGAGAAAATAAGAGCACCAAAAACTGAAGAGTGTTATTAGGTACATACTGTAGGGTCTTGCAATAGTTTTGAGACAGTTCTTTGTATTACAGTATGTTGTTATAATAACTCCCTAGTGAGAAGTCTTACAGTAACATTAAAGGCAGAATCAAAGTTTTGCTAACGATCAGTAAATCTATTGAAATCATTTAAATAATTCTTTATATATTTTTTTTATTGTAATGTAATTTAATATTTAATCTGCAATTTTTTTTTAATGTTTACCTTTGTTTTTGGTGTAATGTCTCTTTGAGCCCAATCAGACATATTATGTCGGCCAGGGCCGCCTTAACTACAGCTAACTCAAACAACTTTTCCAGGGCCGTAATACGAACATTCACACTTCTCCTTTGGGCCGGGTCGATAACCGCAGGACAGGAAGTTTGATGCGATCGCATTACATGGTGGTGGTACGGTAAATCCCAACCTAGCATAAACAAATGGAATTCGTGGAAAACCTGAACCTAATTTCAATTATTGTCCTTGTACTTTTTTCGATTTTTTAAAGTGTAGTATTTTGCTTCACGATTATGGCGACGATCCTTATTATAATAACCAACGACCATATTTAGCACAGCGACTTTACTTTGTGCAAAAACCAGACTCGCGATTTTAAAAGTCCATACCTGTATTATTGTAACTGTATATGTAAGATTGAAGGTGCTGTCACTGTTTGACATCTATAGACACAGATTGTGAATAGTTAGCATCGAGCATCTGTTTGGCAATAATAATTATTTTCATATTACGCTCATTCATAAACCATGTTTGACACTTTTTAGACATATGAGGCATGTTGTGGCAAAATGGTTAAGTTGTCGCACAGGCCAGTATTGAGTATGTCTCTTATACACATCTAGATGTGTATAAGAGACAGATATTGTAGGACACATCATACGATAATGATGTGTAACTAAAAGTGAACCAAAACTCCAGGGATGGGAACTTGGCACCATACTAACAAGTCATAACTCACATGATTATGAAGATGCATTAGGCATAGAG